>NC_086104.1:111463332-111763332 GCF_963921235.1 Mobula hypostoma
CAAGGCGATTAAATACACTCTCCAGGACCACAATCTCACAAGGAGATTATGCACTCTCTCCACGACCACACTCTCACAAGGAGATTATACACTCTCTCCACGACCACACTCTCACAAGGAGATTATACACTCTCTCCACGACCACACTCTCACAAGGAGATTATACACTCTCTCCACGACCACACTCTCACAAGGAGATTATACACTCTCTCCACGACCACACTCTCACAAGGAGATTATACACTCTCTCCATGACCACACTCTCACAAGGAGATTATACACTCTCTCCACGACCACACTCTCACAAGGAGATTATACACTCTCTCCACGACCACACTCTCACAAGGAGATTATACACTCTCTCCAGGACCACACTCTCACAAGGAGATTATACACTCTCTCCACGACCACACTCTCACAAGGAGATTATACACTCTCTCCACGACCACACTCTCACAAGGAGATTATACACTCTCTCCACGACCACACTCTCACAAGGAGATTATACACTCTCTCCACGACCACACTCTCACAAGGAGATTATACACTCTCTCCACGACCACACTCTCACAAGGAGATTATACACTCTCTCCACGACCACACTCTCACAAGGAGATTATACACTCTCTCCACGACCACACTCTCACAAGGAGATTATACACTCTCTCCACGACCACACTCTCACAAGGAGATTATACACTCTCTCCACGACCACACTCTCACAAGGAGATTATACACTCTCTCCACAACCACACTCTCACAAGGAGATTATACACTCTCTCCACGACCACACTCTCACAAGGAGATTATACACTCTCTCCACGACCACACTCTCACAAGGAGATTATACACTCTCTCCACGACCACACTCTCACAAGGAGATTATACACTCTCTCCACGACCACACTCTCACAAGGAGATTATACACTCTCTCCACGACCACACTCTCACAAGGAGATTATACACTCTCTCCACGACCACACTCTCACAAGGAGATTATACACTCTCTCCACGACCACACTCTCACAAGGAGATTATACACTCTCTCCACGACCACACTCTCACAAGGAGATTATACACTCTCTCCACGACCACACTCTCACAAGGAGATTATACACTCTCTCCACGACCACACTCTCACAAGGAGATTATACACTCTCTCCACGACCACACTCTCACAAGGAGATTATACACTCTCTCCACGACCACACTCTCACAAGGAGATTATACACTCTCTCCACGACCACACTCTCACAAGGAGATTATACACTCTCTCCACGACCACACTCTCACAAGGAGATTATACACTCTCTCCACGACCACACTCTCACAAGGAGATTATACACTCTCTCCACGACCACACTCTCACAAGGAGATTATACACTCTCTCCACGACCACACTCTCACAAGGAGATTATACACTCTCTCCACGACCACACTCTCACAAGGAGATTATACACTCTCTCCACGACCACACTCTCACAAGGAGATTATACACTCTCTCCATGACCACACTCTCACAAGGAGATTATACACTCTCTCCACGACCACACTCTCACAAGGAGATTATACACTCTCTCCACGACCACACTCTCACAAGGAGATTATACACTCTCTCCACGACCACACTCTCACAAGGAGATTATACACTCTCTCCACGACCACACTCTCACAAGGAGATTATACACTCTCTCCACGACCACACTCTCACAAGGAGATTATACACTCTCTCCACGACCACACTCTTACAAGGAGATTATACACTCTCTCCATGACCACACTCTCACAAGGAGATTATACACTCTCTCCACGACCAGACTCTCACAAGGAGATTATACACTCTCTCCACGACCACACTCTCACAAGGAGATTATACACTCTCTCCACGACCACACTCTCACAAGGAGATTATACACTCTCTCCACGACCACACTCTCACAAGGAGATTATACACTCTCTCCACGACCACACTCTCACAAGGAGATTATACACTCTCTCCACGACCACACTCTCACAAGGAGATTATACACTCTCTCCACGACCACACTCTCACAACGAGATTATACACTCTCTCCACGACCACTCTCTCACAAGGAGATTATACACTCTCTCCACGACCACACTCTCACAAGGAGATTATACACTCTCTCCACGACCACACTCTCACAAGGAGATTATACACTCTCTCCACGACCACACTCTCACAAGGAGATTATACACTCTCTCCACGACCACACTCTCACAAGGAGATTATACACACTCTCCACGACCACACTCTCACAAGGAGATTATACACTCTCTCCACGACCACACTCTCACAAGGAGATTATACACACTCTCCACGACCACACTCTCACAAGGAGATTATACACTCTCTCCACGACCACACTCTCACAAGGAGATTATACACTCTCTCCACGACCACACTCTCACAAGGAGATTATACACTCTCTCCACGACCACTCTCTCACAAGGAGATTATACACTCTCTCCACGACCACACTCTCAGAAGGAGATTATACACTCTCTCCACGACCACACTCTCACAAGGAGATTATACACTCTCTCCACGACCACACTCTCACAAGGAGATTATACACTCTCTCCACGACCACACTCTCACAAGGAGATTATACACTCTCTCCACGACCACACTCTCACAAGGAGATTATACACTCTCTCCACGACCACACTCTCACAAGGAGATTATACACTCTCTCCACGACCACACTCTCACAAGGAGATTATACACTCTCTCCACGACCACACTCTCACAAGGAGATTATACACTCTCTCCACGACCACACTCTCACAAGGAGATTATACACTCTCTCCATGACCACACTCTCACAAGGAGATTATACACTCTCTCCACGACCACACTCTCACAAGGAGATTATACACTCTCTCCACGACCACACTCTCACAAGGAGATTATACACTCTCTCCACGACCACACTCTCACAAGGAGATTATACACTCTCTCCACGACCACACTCTCACAAGGAGATTATACACACTCTCCACGACCACACTCTCACAAGGAGATTATACACTCTCTCCACGACCACACTCTCACAAGGAGATTATACACTCTCTCCACGACCACACTCTCACAAGGAGATTATACACTCTCTCCACGACCACACTCTCACAAGGAGATTATACACTCTCTCCACGACCACACTCTCACAAGGAGATTATACACTCTCTCCACGACCACACTCTCACAAGGAGATTATACACTCTCTCCACGACCACACTCTCACAAGGAGATTATACACTCTCTCCACGACCACACTCTCACAAGGAGATTATACACTCTCTCCACGACCACACTCTCACAAGGAGATTATACACTCTCTCCACGACCACACTCTCACAAGGAGATTATACACTCTCTCCATGACCACACTCTCACAAGGAGATTATACACTCTCTCCACGACCACACTCTCACAAGGAGATTATACACTCTCTCCACGACCACACTCTCACAAGGAGATTATACACTCTCTCCACGACCACACTCTCACAAGGAGATTATACACTCTCTCCACGACCACACTCTCACAAGGAGATTATACACTCTCTCCACGACCACACTCTCACAAGGAGATTATACACTCTCTCCACGACCACACTCTCACAAGGAGATTATACACTCTCTCCACGACCACACTCTCACAAGGAGATTATACACTCTCTCCACGACCACACTCTCACAAGGAGATTATACACTCTCTCCACGACCACACTCTCACAAGGAGATTATACACTCTCTCCACGACCACACTCTCACAAGGAGATTATACACTCTCTCCACGACCACACTCTCACAAGGAGATTATACACTCTCTCCACGACCACACTCTCACAAGGAGATTATACACTCTCTCCACGACCACACTCTCACAAGGAGATTATACACTCTCTCCACGACCACACTCTCACAAGGAGATTATACACTCTCTCCACGACCACACTCTCACAAGGAGATTATACACTCTCTCCACGACCACACTCTCACAAGGAGATTATACACTCTCTCCACGACCACACTCTCACAAGGAGATTATACACTCTCCACGACCACACTCTCACAAGGAGATTATACACTCTCTCCACGACCACACTCTCACAAGGAGATTATACACTCTCTCCACGACCACACTCTCACAAGGAGATTATACACTCTCTCCACGACCACACTCTCACAAGGAGATTATACACTCTCTCCACGACCACACTCTCACAAGGAGATTATACACTCTCTCCACGACCACACTCTCACAAGGAGATTATACACTCTCTCCACGACCACACTCTCACAAGGAGATTATACACTCTCTCCACGACCACACTCTCACAAGGAGATTATACACTCTCTCCACGACCACACTCTCACAAGGAGATTATACACTCTCTCCACGACCACACTCTCACAAGGAGATTATACACTCTCTCCACGACCACACTCTCACAAGGAGATTATACACTCTCTCCACGACCACACTCTCACAAGGAGATTATACACTCTCTCCACGACCACACTCTCACAAGGAGATTATACACTCTCTCCACGACCACACTCTCACAAGGAGATTATACACTCTCTCCACGACCACACTCTCACAAGGAGATTATACACTCTCTCCACGACCACACTCTCACAAGGAGATTATACACTCTCTCCACGACCACACTCTCACAAGGAGATTATACACTCTCTCCACGACCACACTCTCACAAGGAGATTATACACTCTCTCCACGACCACACTCTCACAAG
The DNA here is from genome assembly GCF_963921235.1 of Mobula hypostoma. Taxonomy (NCBI): domain Eukaryota; kingdom Metazoa; phylum Chordata; class Chondrichthyes; order Myliobatiformes; family Myliobatidae; genus Mobula; species Mobula hypostoma. The sequence continues at coordinate 111,468,123 of NC_086104.1, forward strand.
GAGATTATACACTCTCTCCACGACCACACTCTCACAAGGAGATTATACACTCTCTCCACGACCACACTCTCACAAGGAGATTATACACTCTCTCCACGACCACACTCTCACAAGGAGATTATACACTCTCTCCACGACCACACTCTCACAAGGAGATTATACACTCTCTCCACGACCACACTCTCACAAGGAGATTATACACTCTCTCCACGACCACACTCTCACAAGGAGATTATACACTCTCTCCATGACCACACTCTCACAAGGAGATTATACACTCTCTCTCGACCACACTCTCACAAGGAGATTATACACTCTCTCCACGACCACACTCTCACAAGGAGATTATACACTCTCTCCACGACCACACTCTCACAAGGAGATTATACACTCTCTCCACGACCACACTCTCACAAGGAGATTATACACTCTCTCCACGACCACACTCTCACAAGGAGATTATACACTCTCTCCACGACCACACTCTCACAAGGAGATTATACACTCTCTCCACGACCACACTCTCACAAGGAGATTATACACTCTCTCCACGACCACACTCTCACAAGGAGATTATACACTCTCTCCACGACCACACTCTCACAAGGAGATTATACACTCTCTCCACGACCACACTCTCACAAGGAGATTATACACTCTCTCCACGACCACACTCTCACAAGGAGATTATACACTCTCTCCACGACCACACTCTCACAAGGAGATTATACACTCTCTCCACGACCACACTCTCACAAGGAGATTATACACTCTCTCCACGACCACACTCTCACAAGGAGATTATACACTCTCTCCACGACCACACTCTCACAAGGAGATTATACACTCTCTCCACGACCACACTCTCACAAGGAGATTATACACTCTCTCCACGACCACACTCTCACAAGGAGATTATACACTCTCTCCACGACCACACTCTCACAAGGAGATTATACACTCTCTCCACGACCACACTCTCACAAGGAGATTATACACTCTCTCCACGACCACACTCTCACAAGGAGATTATACACTCTCTCCACGACCACACTCTCACAAGGAGATTATACACTCTCTCCACGACCACACTCTCACAAGGAGATTATACACTCTCTCCACGACCACACTCTCACAAGGAGATTATACACTCTCTCCACGACCACACTCTCACAAGGAGATTATACACTCTCTCCACGACCACACTCTCACAAGGAGATTATACACTCTCTCCACGACCACACTCTCACAAGGAGATTATACACTCTCTCCACGACCACACTCTCACAAGGAGATTATACACTCTCTCCACGACCACACTCTCACAAGGAGATTATACACTCTCTCCACGACCACACTCTCACAAGGAGATTATACACTCTCTCCACGACCACACTCTCACAAGGAGATTATACACTCTCTCCACGACCACACTCTCACAAGGAGATTATACACTCTCTCCACGACCACACTCTCACAAGGAGATTATACACTCTCTCCACGACCACACTCTCACAAGGAGATTATACACTCTCTCCACGACCACACTCTCACAAGGAGATTATACACTCTCTCCACGACCACACTCTCACAAGGAGATTATACACTCTCTCCACGACCACACTCTCACAAGGAGATTATACACTCTCTCCACGACCACACTCTCACAAGGAGATTATACACTCTCTCCACGACCACACTCTCACAAGGAGATTATACACTCTCTCCATGACCACACTCTCACAAGGAGATTATACACTCTCTCCACGACCACACTCTCACAAGGAGATTATACACTCTCTCCACGACCACACTCTCACAAGGAGATTATACACTCTCTCCACGACCACACTCTCACAAGGAGATTATACACTCTCTCCACGACCACACTCTCACAAGGAGATTATACACTCTCTCCACGACCACACTCTCACAAGGAGATTATACACTCTCTCCACGACCACACTCTCACAAGGAGATTATACACTCTCTCCACGACCACACTCTCACAAGGAGATTATACACTCTCTCCACGACCACACTCTCACAAGGAGATTATACACTCTCTCCACGACCACACTCTCACAAGGAGATTATACACTCTCTCCACGACCACACTCTCACAAGGAGATTATACACTCTCTCCACGACCACACTCTCACAAGGAGATTATACACTCTCTCCACGACCACACTCTCACAAGGAGATTATACACACTCTCCACGACCACACTCTCACAAGGAGATTATACACTCTCTCCACGACCACACTCTCACAAGGAGATTATACACTCTCTCCACGACCACACTCTCACAAGGAGATTATACACTCTCTCCACGACCACACTCTCACAAGGAGATTATACACTCTCTCCACGACCACACTCTCACAAGGAGATTATACACTCTCTCCACGACCACACTCTCACAAGGAGATTATACACTCTCTCCACGACCACACTCTCACAAGGAGATTATACACTCTCTCCACGACCACACTCTCACAAGGAGATTATACACTCTCTCCACGACCACACTCTCACAAGGAGATTATACACTCTCTCCACGACCACACTCTCACAAGGAGATTATACACTCTCTCCACGACCACACTCTCACAAGGAGATTATACACTCTCTCCACGACCACACTCTCACAAGGAGATTATACACTCTCTCCACGACCACACTCTCACAAGGAGATTATACACTCTCTCCACGACCACACTCTCACAAGGAGATTATACACTCTCTCCACGACCACACTCTCACAAGGAGATTATACACTCTCTCCACGACCACACTCTCACAAGGAGATTATACACTCTCTCCACGACCACACTCTCACAAGGAGATTATACACTCTCTCCACGACCACACTCTCACAAGGAGATTATACACTCTCTCCACGACCACACTCTCACAAGGAGATTATACACTCTCTCCACGACCACACTCTCACAAGGAGATTATACACTCTCTCCACGACCACACTCTCACAAGGAGATTATACACTCTCTCCACGACCACACTCTCACAAGGAGATTATACACTCTCTCCACGACCACACTCTCACAAGGAGATTATACACTCTCTCCACGACCACACTCTCACAAGGAGATTATACACTCTCTCCACGACCACACTCTCACAAGGAGATTATACACTCTCTCCACGACCACACTCTCACAAGGAGATTATACACTCTCTCCACGACCACACTCTCACAAGGAGATTATACACTCTCTCCACGACCACACTCTCACAAGGAGATTATACACTCTCTCCACGACCACACTCTCACAAGGAGATTATACACTCTCTCCACGACCACACTCTCACAAGGAGATTATACACTCTCTCCACGACCACACTCTCACAAGGAGATTATACACTCTCTCCACGACCACACTCTCACAAGGAGATTATACACTCTCTCCACGACCACACTCTCACAAGGAGATTATACACTCTCTCCACGACCACACTCTCACAAGGAGATTATACACTCTCTCCACGACCACACTCTCACAAGGAGATTATACACTCTCTCCACGACCACACTCTCACAAGGAGATTATACACTCTCTCCACGACCACACTCTCACAAGGAGATTATACACACTCTCCACGACCACACTCTCACAAGGAGATTATACACTCTCTCCACGACCACACTCTCACAAGGAGATTATACACTCTCTCCACGACCACACTCTCACAAGGAGATTATACACTCTCTCCACGACCACACTCTCACAAGGAGATTATACACTCTCTCCACGACCACACTCTCACAAGGAGATTATACACTCTCTCCACGACCACACTCTCACAAGGAGATTATACACTCTCTCCACGACCACACTCTCACAAGGAGATTATACACTCTCTCCACGACCACACTCTCACAAGGAGATTATACACTCTCTCCACGACCACACTCTCACAAGGAGATTATACACTCTCTCCACGACCACACTCTCACAAGGAGATTATACACTCTCTCCACGACCACACTCTCACAAGGAGATTATACACTCTCTCCACGACCACACTCTCACAAGGAGATTATACACTCTCTCCACGACCACACTCTCACAAGGAGATTATACACTCTCTCCACGACCACACTCTCACAAGGAGATTATACACTCTCTCCACGACCACACTCTCACAAGGAGATTATACACTCTCTCCACGACCCACACTCTCACAAGGAGATTATACACTCGTCTCCACGACCACACTCTCACAAGGAGATTATACACTGTCTCCACGACCACACTCTCACAAGGAGATTATACACTGTCTTCACAACCATAATCTCACTGGGAGATTATACACTATCTCCAGGACTCTACACTCTCACAGGGAGATTGTACACTCTCTCCATGACCACACTCTCACAAGTGAGATTATACATTCTCTCCACGACCACACTCTCACAAGGAGATTATACACTCTCTCCAGGACCACACTCTCACAAGGAGATTCTACACCTCCTCATGACCACACTCTCACAAGGAGATTATACACTCTCTCCACGACCACACTCTCACAAGGAGATTATACACTCGCTCCACGACCACACTCTCACAAGGAGATTATAAACTCTCTCCACGACTACACTCTCACAAGGAGATTATACACTCTCTCCACGACCACACTCTCACAAGGAGATTATACACTCTCTCCACGACCACACTCTCACAAGGAGATTATACACTCTCTCCATTCGACCACACTCTCACAAGGAGATTATACACTCTCTCCACGACCACTCTCTCACAAGGAGATTATACCCTCTCTCCACGACCACACTCTCACAAGGAGATTATACACTCTCTCTACGACCACACTCTCACAAGGAGATTATACACTCTCTCCACGACCACACTCTCACAAGGAGATTATACACTCTCCACGACCACACTCTCACAAGGAGATTATACACTCTCTCCATGACCACACTCTCACAAGGAGATTATACACTCTCTCCAAGACCACACTCTCACAAGGGAGATTATACACTCTCTCCACGAATCACACTCTCACAAGGAGATTATAAACATTTCCTGTCCACGACCACACTCTCACAGGGAGATTATACACTCTCTCCACGACCACACTCTTACAAGGAGATTATACACTCTCTCCACAACCATACTCTCACAAGGAGTTTATACACTCTCTCCATGACCACACTCTCACAAGGAGATTATACACTCTCTCCATGACCACACTCTCACAAGGAGATTATACACTCTCTCCACGACCACACTCTCACAAGGAGATTATACACTCTCTCCAGGACCACACTCTCACATGGAGATTATACACTCTCTCCACGACCACACTCTCACAAGGAGATTATACACTCTCTCCACGACCACACTCTCACAAGGAGATTATACACTCTCTCCACGACCACACTCTCACAAGGAGATTATACACTCTCTCCATGACCACACTCTCACAAGGAGATTATACACTCTCTCCACGACCACACTCTCACAAGGAGATTATACACAATCTCTCCACGACCACACTCTCACAAGGAGATTATACACTCTCTCCACGACCACACTCTCACAAGGAGATTATACACTCTCTCCACGACCACACTCTCACAAGGAGATTATACACTCTCTCCACGACCACACTCTCACAGGGAGATTATACACTCTCTCCACGACCACACTCTCACAAGGAGATTATACACTCTCTCCATGACCACACTCTCACAAGGAGATTATACACTCTCTCCACGACCACACTCTCACAAGGAGATTATACACTCTCTCCACGACCACACTCTCACAAGGAGATTATACACTCTCTCCACGACCACACTCTCACAAGGAGATTATACACTCTCTCCATGACCACACTCTCACAAGGAGATTATACACTCTCTCCACGACCACACTCTCACAAGGAGATTATACACACGTCTCCACGACCACACTCTCACAAGGAGATTATACACTCTCTCCACGACCACACTCTCACAAGGAGATTATACACTCTCTCCACGACCACACTCTCACAAGGAGATTATACACTCTCTCCAGGACCACACTCTCAGAAGGAGATTATTTACACTCTCCATTCGACCACACTCTCACAAGGAGATTAATACACTCTCTCCACGACCACACTCTCACAGGGAGATTATACACTCTCTCCACGACCACACTCTCACAAGGAGATTATACACTCTCTCCACGACCACACTCTCACAAGGAGATTATACACTCTCTCCACGACCACACTCTCACAAGGAGATTATACACTCTCTCCACGACCACACTCTCACAAGGAGATTATACATTCTCTCCACGACCACACTCTCACAAGGAGATTATACACTTCTCTCCACGACCACACTCTCACAAGGAGATTATACACTCTCTCCACGACCACACTGTCACAAGGAGATTATACACGCTCTCCAGGACCACACTCTCACAAGGAGATTATACACTCTCTCCACGACCACACTCTCACAAGGAGATTATACACTCTCTCATGACCACACTCTCACAAGGAGATTATACATTCCTCCACGACCACACTCTCACAAGGAGATTATACACTCTCTCCACGACCACACTCTCACAAGGAGATTATACACTCTCTCCACGACCACACTCTCACAAGGAGATTATACACTCTCTCCACGACCACACTCTCACAAGGAGATTATACACTCTCTCCACGACCACACTCTCACAAGGAGATTATACACTCTCTCCACGACCACACTCTCACAAGGAGATTATACACTCTCTCCACGACCACACTCTCACAAGGAGATTATACACTCTCTCCACGACCACAATCTCACAAGGAGATTATACACTCTCTCAAGACCACACTCTCAGCAAGGAGATTATACACTCTCTCCATGACCACACTCTCACAAGTAGAGATTCATACACTCTCTCCACAAGACCACACTCTCACAAGGAGATTATACACTCTCTCCACGACCACACTCTCACAAGGAGATTATACACTCTCTCCACGACCATACTCTCACAAGGAGATTATACACTCTCTCCACGACCACACTCTCACAAGGAGATTATACACTCTCTCCACGACCACACTCTCACAAGGAGATTATGCACTCTCTCCACGACCACACTCTCACAAGGAGATTATACACTCTCTCCACGACCACACTCTCACAAGGAGATTATACACTCTCTCCACGACCACACTCTCACAAGGAGATTATACACTCTCTCCACGACCACACTCTCACAAGGAGATTATACACTCTCTCCACGACCACACTCTCACAAAGAGATTATACACTCTCTCCATGACCACACTCTCACAAGGAGATTATACACTCTCTCCACACCACACTCTCACAAGGAGATTATACACTCTCTCCACGACCACACTCTCACAAGGAGATTATACACTCTCTCCAGGACCACACTCTCACAAGGAGATTATACACTCTCTCCACGACCACACTCTCACAAGGAGATTATACACTCTCTCCACGACCACACTCTCATAAGGAGATTATACACTCTCTCCACGACCACACTTTCACAAGGAGATTATACATTCTCTCCACGACCACACTCTCACAAGGAGATTATACACTCTCTCCACGACCACACTCTCACAAGGAGATTATACACTCTCTCCACGACCACACTCTCACAAGGAGATTATACACTCTCTCCACGACCACACTCTCACAAGGAGATTATACACTCTCTCCACGACCACACTCTCACAAGGAGATTATACACTCTCTCCAGGACCACACTCTCACAAGGAGATTATACACTCTCTCCACGACCACACTCTCACAAGGAGATTATACACTCTCTCCACGACCACACTCTCACAAGGAGATTATACACTCTCTCCACGACCACACTCTCACAAGGAGATTATACACTCTCTCCACGACCACACTCTCACAAGGAGATTATACACTCTCTCCACGACCACACTCTCACAAGGAGATTATACACTCTCTCCAGGACCACACTCTCACAAGAGATTATACACTCTCTCCACGACCACACTCTCACAAGGAGATTATACACTCTCTCCACGACCACACTCTCACAAGGAGATTATACACTCTCTCCATGACCACACTCTCACAAGGAGATTATACACTCTCTCCACGACCACACTCTCACAAGGAGATTATACACTCTCTCCACGACCACACTCTCACAAGGAGATTATACACTCTCTCCACGACCACACTCTCACAAGGAGATTATACACTCTCTCCATGACCACACTCTCACAAGGAGATTATACACTCTCTCCAGGACCACACTCTCACAAGGAGATTATACACTCTCTCCACGACCACACTCTCACAAGGAGATTATACACTCTCTCCACGACCACACTCTCACAAGGAGATTATACACTCTCTCCACGACCACACTCTCACAAGGAGATTATACACTCTCTCCACGACCACACTCTCACAAGGAGATTATACACTCTCTCCATGACCACACTCTCACAAGGAGATTATACACTCTCTCCACGACCACACTCTCACAAGGAGATTATACACTCTCTCCACGACCACACTCTCACAAGGAGATTATACACTCTCTCCACGACCACACTCTCACAAGGAGATTATACACTCTCTCCACGACCACACTCTCACAAGGAGATTATACACTCTCTCCACGACCACACTCTCACAAGGAGATTATACACTCTCTCCACGACCACACTCTCACAAGGAGATTATACACTCTCTCCAGGACCACACTCTCACAAGGAGATTATACACTCTCTCCATGACCACACTCTCACAAGGAGATTATACACTCTCTCCACGACCACACTCTCACAAGGAGATTATACACTCTCTCCACGACCACACTCTCACAAGGAGATTATACACTCTCTCCACGACCACACTCTCACAAGGAGATTATACACTCTCTCCAGGACCACACTCTCACAAGGAGATTATACACTCTCTCCACGACCACACTCTCACAAGGAGATTATACACTCTCTCCATGACCACACTCTCACAAGGAGATTATACACTCTCTCTCACACCACACTCTCACAAGGAGATTATACACTCTCTCCACGACCACACTCTCACAAGGAGATTATACACTCTCTCCACGACCACACTCTCACAAGGAGATTATACACTCTCTCCACGACCACACTCTCACAAGGAGATTATACACTCTCTCCACGACCACACTCTCACAAGGAGATTATACACTCTCTCCACGACCACACTCTCACAAGGAGATTATACACTCTCTCCACGACCACACTCTCACAAGGAGATTATACACTCTCTCCACGACCACACTCTCACAAGGAGATTATACACTCTCTCCACGACCACACTCTCACAAGGAGATTATACACTCTCTCCACGACCACACTCTCACAAGGAGATTATACACTCTCTCCACGACCACACTCTCACAAGGAGATTATACACTCTCTCCATGACCACACTCTCACAAGGAGATTATACACTCTCTCCAGACCACACTCTCACAAGGAGATTATACACTCTCTCCACGACCACACTCTCACAAGGAGATTATACACACTCTCCACGACCACACTCTCAGAAGGAGATTATACACACTCTCCACGACCACACTTTCACAAAGAGATTATACACTCTCCACGAACATACTCTCACAAGGAGATTATACACTCTCTCCACGACCACACTTTGACAAGGAGATTATACACTCTTTCCACGACCACACTCTCACAACGAGATTATACACTCTCTCCACGACCACACTCTCACAAGGAGATTATACACTCTCTCCACGACCACACTCTCACAAGGAGATTATACACTCTCTCCACGACCACACTCTCACAAGGAGATTATACACTCTCTCCACGACCACACTCTCACAAGGAGATTATACACTCTCTCCACAACCACACTCTCACAAGGAGATTATACACTCTCTCCACGACCACACTCTCACAAGGAGATTATACACTCTCTCCATGACCACACTCTCACAAGGAGATTATACACTCTCTCCACGACCACACTCTCACAAGGAGATTATACACTCTCTCCACGACCACACTCTCACAAGGAGATTATACACTCTCTCCACGACCACACTCTCACAAGGAGATTATACACTCTCTCCACAACCACACTCTCACAAGGAGATTATACACTCTCTCCACGACCACACTCTCAGAAGGAGATTATACACTCTCTCCACGACCACACTCTCACAAGGAGATTATACACTCTCTCCACGACCACACTCTCACAAGGAGATTATACACTCTCTCCACGACCACACTCTCACAAGGAGATTATACACTCTCTCCACGACCACACTCTCACAAGGAGATTAAACACTGCTCTCCAGGACCACACTCTCAGAAGGAGATTATACACTCTCTCCACGACCACACTCTCACAAGGAGATTATACACTCTCTCCACAACCACACTCTCACAAGGAGATTATACACTCTCTCCACGACCACACTCTCACAAGGAGATTATACACTCGCTCCACGACCACACTCTCACAAGGAGATTATACACTCTCTCCACGACCACACTCTCACAAGGAGATTATACACTCTCTCCACGACCACACTCTCAGAAGGAGATTATACACTCTCTCCACGACCACACTCTCACAAGGAGATTATACACTCTCTCCAGACCACACTCTCACAAGGAGATTATACACTCTCTCCACGACCACACTCTCACAAGGAGATTATACACTCTCTCCACGACCACACTCTCACAAGGAGATTATACACTCTCTCCACGACCACTCTCTCACAAGGAGATTATACACTCTCTGCACGACCACACTCTCAGCAAGGAGATTATACACTCTCTCCACGACCACACTCTCACAAGGAGATTATACACTCTCTCCATGACCACACTCTCACAAGGAGATTATACACTCTCTCCACGACCACACTCTCACAAGGAGATTATACACACTCTCCACGACCACACTCTCACAAGGAGATTATACACTCTCTCCACGACCACACTCTCACAAGGAGATTATACACTCTCTCACGACCACACTCTCACAGGGAGATTATTCACTCTCTCCACGACCACACTCTCACAAGGAGATTATACACTCTCTCCATGACCACACTCTCACAAGGAGATTGCACACTCTCACCTCGATGACACTCTCACAAGGAGATGATGCACTCTCTCCATGACCACACCCTCACAGGAGATTATACCCTCTCTCCAGGACCACACTCTCACAAGGAGATTATACACTCTCTCCACGACCACACTCTCACAAGGAGATTATACACTCTCTCCACGACCACACTCTCACAAGAGATTATACACTGTCTCCACGACCACACTCTCACAGGGAGATTATACACTCTCTCCAGACCACACTCTCAGAAGGAGATTAAACACACTCTCCATGACCACACTCTCACAAGGAGATTATATCACTCTCTCCACGCACCACACTCTCACAGGGAGATTATACACTCTCTCCAAGGACCACACTCTCACAAGGAGATTATACACCTCTCCACGACCACACTCTCACAAGGAGATTATACACTCTCTCCACGACCACACTCTCACAAGGGATTATACACTCTCTCCACGACCACACTCTCACAAGGAGATTATACACTCTCTCCACGACCACACTCTCACAAGGAGATTATACACTCTCTCCACACCACACTCTCACAAGAAGATTATACACTCTCTCCACGACCACACTCTCACAAGGAGATTATACACTCTCTCCACGACCACACTCTCAGAAGGAGATTATACACTCTCCACAACCACACTCTCACAAGGAGATTATACACTCTCTCCAGGACCACACTCTCACAAGGAGATTATACACTCTCTCCACGACCACACTCTCACAAGGAGATTATACACTCTCTCCACAACCACACTCTCACAAGGAGATTATACACTCTCTCCACGACCACACTCTCACAAGGAGATTATACACTCGCTCCACGACCACACTCTCACAAGGAGATTATACACTCTCTCCACGACCACACTCTCACAAGGAGATTATACACTCTCTCCAGACCACACTCTCAGAAGGAGATTATGCACTCTCTCCACGACCACACTCTCACAAGGAATTATACACTCTCTCCAGGACCACACTCTCACAAGGAGATTATACACTCTCTCCACGACCACACTCTCACAAGGAGATTATACACTCTCTCCACGACCACACTCTCACAAGGAGATTATACACTCTCTCCACGACCACACTCTCACAAGGAGATTATACACTCTCTCCACGACCACACTCTCACAAGGAGATTATACACTCTCTCCACGACCACACTCTCACAAGGAGATTATACACTCTCTCCAGACCACACTCTCACAAGGAGATTATACACTCTCCACGATCACACTCTCACAAGGAGATTATACACTCTCTCCACGACCACACTCTCACAAGGAGATTATACACTCTCTACATTACCACACTCTCACAAGGAGATTATACACTCTCTCCACGATCACACTCTCACAAGGAGATTATACACTCTCTCCACGACCACAATCTCACAAGGAGATTATACACTCTCTCCATGACCACACTCTCACAAGGATATTATACACTCTCTCCACGACCACACTCTCACAAGGAGATTATACACTCTCTCCACGACCACACGCTCACAAGGAGATTATACACTCTCTCCAGACCACACTCTCACAAGGAGATTATACACTCTCTCCACGACCACACTCTCACAAGGAGATTATACACTCTCTCCACGACCACACTCTCACAAGGAGATTATACACTCTCTCCACGACCACACTCTCACAAGGAGATTATACACTCTCTCCACGACCACACTCTCACAAGGAGATTATACACTCTCTCCATGACCACACTCTCACAAGGAGATTATACACTCTCTCCACGACCACACTGTCACAAGGAGATTATACACTCTCTCCACGACCACACTCTCACAAGGAGATTATACACTCTCTCCACGACCACACGCTCACAAGGAGATTATACCCTCTCTCCACGACCACCCGCTCACAAGGAGATTATACCCTCTCTCCATGACCACGCTCTCACAAGGAGATATTATACTCTCTCCACGACCACTATCTCACAAGGAGAATATACCCTCCCTCCACGACCACACGCTCACAAGGAGATTATACACTCTCTCCACAACCACACTCTCACAAGGGGATTATACACTCTCTCCCCGACCACACTTTAACATGGAGATTATACATCTCTCCACGATAACACTCTCACAAGGATTTGTACACTCTCTCCACGACCACACTCTCACAAGGAGATTATACACTCTCTCCACGACCACACTCTCACAAGGAGATTATACACTCTCTCCACGACCACACTCTCACAAGGAGATTATACACTCTCTCCACGACCACACTCTCACAAGGAGATTATACACTCTCTCCACGACCTCACTCTCACAAGGAGATTATGCACACTCTCCATGACCACACTTTCACAAAGAGATTATACACTCTCTCCATGACCACACTCTCACAAGGAGATTATACACTCTCTCCACGACCACACTCTCACAAGGAGATAAGACATTCTCTCCACAATCACACTCTCACAAGGAGATTATACACTCTCTCCACGACCACACTCTCACAAGGAGATTATACACTCTCTCCACGACCACACTCTCACAAGGAGATTATACACTCTCTCCACAACCACACTCTCACAAGGAGATTATACACTCTCTCCACGACCACACTCTCACAAGGAGATTATACACTCTCTCCATGACCACACTCTCACAAGGAGATTGCACACTCTCCCACGACCACACTCTCACAAGGAGATTATGCACTCTCTCCACGACCACACTCTCACAAGGAGATTATACACTCTCTCCACGACCACACTCTCACAAGGAGATTATACACTCTCTCCACGACCACACTCTCACAAGGAGATTATACACTCTCTCCACGACCACACTCTCACAAGGAGATTATACACTCTCTCCACGACCACACTCTCACAAGGAGATTATACACTCTCTCCACGAACACACTCTCACAAGGAGATTATACACTCTCTCCATACCACACTCTCACAAGGAGATTATACACTCTCTCCAGACCACACTCTCACAAGGAGATTATACACTCTCTCCACGACCACACTCTCACAAGGAGATTATACACTCTCTCCACGACCACACTCTCACAAGGAGATTATACACTCTCTCCACGACCACAATCTCACAAGGAGATTATACACTCTCTCCACGACCACACTCTCACAAGGAGATTATACACTCTCTCCACGACCACACTCTCACAAGGAGATTATACACTCTCTCCACGACCACACTCTCACAAGGAGATTATACACTCCTCCAGACCACACTCTCAGAAGGAGATTATACACTCTTCCACATCACCTCTCACAGGAGATTATACACTCTCCCACACCACACTTCAAAGGAGATTATACACTCTCTCCACGACCACACTGTCAAAAGGAGTTTATACATGCTCTCCACGACCTCTCACTCACAAGGAGATTATGCACTCTCCCCACGACCACACTTTCACAAGGAGATTATACACTCTCTCCACGACCACACTCTCACAAGGAGATTATACACTCTCTCCACGACCACACTCTCACAAGGAGATTATACACTCTCTCCACGACCACACTCTCACAAGGAGATTATACACTCTCTCCACGACCACACTCTCACAAGGAGATTATACACTCTCTCCAGACCACACTCTCACAAGGAGATTATACACTCTCTCCACGACCACACTCTCACAAGGAGATTATACACTCTCTCCAGACCACACTCTCACAAGGAGATTATACACTCTCTCCACGACCACACTCTCACAAGGGATAACCCACGGAGATTATACACTCTCTCCACGACCACACTCTCACAAGGAGATTATACACTCTCTCCACGACCACACTCTCACAAGGAGATTATACACTCTCTCCATGACCACACTCTCACAAGGAGATTATACACTCTCTCCACGACCACACTCTCACAAGGAGATTATACACTCTCTCCACGACCACACTCTCACAAGGAGATTATACACTCTCTCCACGACCACACTCTCACAGGAGATTATACACACTCTCCACGACCACACTCTCACAAGGAGATTATACACTCTCTCCACGACCACACTCTCACAAGGAGATTATACACTCTCTCCATGACCACACTCTCACAAGGAGATTATACACTCTCTCCACGACCACACTCTCACAAGGAGATTATACACTCTCTCCATGACCACACTCTCACAAGGAGATTATACACTCTCTCCAGACCACACTCTCACAAGGAGATTATACACTCTCTCCACGACCACACTCTCACAAGGAGATTATACACTCTCTCCAGGACCACACTCTCACAAGAGATTATACACTCTCTCCACGACCACACTCTCACAAGGAGATTATACACTCTCTCCACGACCACACTCTCACAAGGAGATTATACACTCTCTCCATGACCACACTCTCACAAGGAGATTATACACTCTCTCCACGACCACACTCTCACAAGGAGATTATACACTCTCTCCACGACCACACTCTCACAAGGAGATTATACACTCTCTCCACGACCACACTCTCACAAGGAGATTATACACTCTCTCCACGACCACACTCTCACAAGGAGATTATACACTCTCTCCACGACCACACTCTCACAAGGAGATTATACACTCTCTCCACGACCACACTCTCACAAGGAGATTATACACTCTCTCCACGACCACACTCTCACAAGGAGATTATACACTCTCTCCACGACCACACTCTCACAAGGAGATTATACACTCTCTCCACACCACACTCTCACAAGGAGATTATACACTCTCTCCACGACCACACTCTCACAAGGAGATTATACACTCTCACCATCACCACACTCTCACAAAGAGATTATACACTCTATGCACGACCACACTCTCACAAGGAGATTATACACTCTCTCCACGACCACACTCTCACAAGGAGATTATACACTCTCTCCACGACCACACTCTCACAAGGAGATTATACACTCTCTCCACGACCACACTCTCACAAGGAGATTATACACTCTCTCCACGACCACACTCTCACAAGGAGATTATACACTCTCTCCACGACCACACTCTCACAAGGAGATTATACACACTCTCCACGACCACACTCTCACAAGGAGATTATACACTCTCTCCATGACCACACTCTCACAAGGAGATTATACACTCTCTCCACGACCACACTCTCACAAGGAGATTATACACTCCTTCCACGACCACACTCTCACAAGGAGATTATACATTCTCTCCACGACCAAACTGCGAAAAGGAGATTATACATGTTCTCGACGACCACACTCTCACAAGGAGATTATACACTCTCTCCAGACCACACTCTCACAAGGAGATTATACACACTCTCCACGACCACACTCTCACAAGGAGATTATACACTCTCTCCACGACCACACTCTCACAAGGAGATTATACACTCTCTCCACGACCACACTCTCACAAGGAGATTATACACTCTCTCCAAGACCACACTCTCAGCAAGGAGATTATACACTCTCTCCACGACCACACTCTCACAAGGAGATTATACACTCTCTCCATGACCACACTCTCACAAGGAGATTATACACTCTCTCCACGACCACACTCTCACAAGGAGATTATACACTCTCTCCACGACCACACTCTCACAAGGAGATTATACACTCTCTCCACGACCACACTCTCACAAGGAGATTATACACTCTCTCCACGACCACACTCTCACAAGGAGATTATACACTCTCTCCACGACCACACTCTCACAAGGAGATTATACACTCTCTCCACGACCACACTCTGTAAGGAGATTATACACTCTCTCCACGACCACACTCTCACAAGGAGATTATACACTCTCTCAGACCACACTCTCACAAGGAGATTATACACTCTCTCCACGACCACACTCTCACAAGGAGATTATACACTCTCTCCACGACCACACTCTCACAAGGAGATTATACACTCTCTCCACGACCACACTCTCACAAGGAGATTATACACTCTCTCCACGACCACACTCTCACAAGGAGATTATACACTCTCTCCACGACCACACTCTCACAAGGAGATTATACACTCTCTCCACGACCACACTCTCACAAGGAGATTATACACTCTCCCATGACCACACTCTCACAAGGAGATTATACACTCTCTCCATGACCACACTCTCACAAGGAGATTATACACTCTCTCCACGACCACACTCTCACAAGGAGATTATACACTCTCTCCACGACCACACTCTCACAAGGAGATTATACACTCTCTCCACGACCACACTCTCACAAGGAGATTATACACTCTCTCCACGACCACACTCTCACAAGGAGATTATACACTCTCTCCACGACCACACTCTCACAAGGAGATTATACACTCTCTCCACGACCACACTCTCACAAGGAGATTATACACTCTCTCCATGACCACACTCTCACAAGGAGATTATACACTCTCTCCACGACCACACTCTCACAAGGAGATTATACACTCTCTCCACGACCACACTCTCACAAGGAGATTATACACTCTCTCCACGACCACACTCTCACAAGGAGATTATACACTCTCTCCACGACCACACTCTCACAAGGAGATTATACACTCTCTCCACGACCACACTCTCACAAGGAGATTATACACTCTCTCCACGACCACACTCTCACAAGGAGATTATACACTCTCTCCACGACCACACTCTCACAAGGAGATTATACACTCTCTCCACGACCACACTCTCACAAGGAGATTATACACTCTCTCCACGACCACACTCTCAGCAAGGAGATTATACACTCTCTCCACGACCACACTCTCACAAGGAGATTATACACTCTCTCCACGACCACACTCTCACAAGGAGATTATACACTCTCTCCACGACCACACTCTCACAAGGAGATTATACACTCTCTCCACGACCACACTCTCACAAGGAGATTATACACTCTCTCCATACACATACTCTCACAGGAGATTATACACACTCTCCACGACCACACTCTCACAAGGAGATTATACACTCTCTCCACGACCACACTCTCACAAGGAGATTATACACTCTCTCCACGACCACACTCTCACAAGGAGATTATACACTCTCTCCACGACCACACTCTCACAAGGAGATTATACACTCTCTCCACGACCACACTCTCACAAGGAGATTATACACTCTCTCCACGACCACACTCTCACAAGGAGATTATACACTCTCTCCACGACCACACTCTCACAAGGAGATTATACACTCTCTCCACGACCACACTCTCACAAGGAGATTATACACTCTCTCCACGACCACACTTCACAAGGAGATTATACACTCTCTCCAGACCACACTCTCACAAGGAGATTATACACTCTCTCCACGACCACACTCCACAAGGAGATTATACACTCTCTCCACGACCACACTCTCACAAGGAGATTATACACTCTCTCCACGACCACACTCTCACAAGGAGATTATACACTCTCTCCACGACCACACTCTCACAAGGAGATTATACACTCTCTCCACGACCACACTCTCACAAGGAGATTATACACTCTCTCCACGACCACACTCTCACAAGGAGATTATACACTCTCTCCACGACCACACTCTCACAAGGAGATTATACACTCTCTCCACGACCACACTCTCACAAGGAGATTATACACTCTCTCCACGACCACACTCTCACAAGGAGATTATACACTCTCTCCACGACCACACTCTCACAAGGAGATTATACACTCTCTCCACGACCACACTCTCACAAGGAGATTATACACTCTCTCCACGACCACACTCTCACAAGGAGATTATACACTCTCTCCATGACCACACTCTCACAAGGAGATTATACACTCTCTCCACGACCACACTCTCACAAGGAGATTATACACTCTCTCCACGACCACACTCTCACAAGGAGATTATACACTCTCTCCACGACCACACTCTCACAAGGAGATTATACACTCTCTCCACACCACACTCTCACAAGGAGATTATACACTCTCTCCACGACCACACTCTCAGAAGGAGATTATACACTCTCTCCATGACCACACTCTCACAAGGAGATTATACACTCTCTCCAGACCACACTCTCACAAGGAGATTATACACTCTCTCCACGACCACACTCTCACAAGGAGATTATACACTCTCTCCACGACCACACTCTCACAAGGAGATTATACACTCTCTCCACGACCACACTCTCACAAGGAGATTATACACTCTCTCCAGACCACACTCTCACAAGGAGATTATACACTCTCTCCATGACCACACTCTCACAAGGAGATTATACACTCTCTCCACGACCACACTCTCACAAGGAGATTATACACTCTCTCCACGACCACACTCTCACAAGGAGATTATACACTCTCTCCAGACCACACTCTCACAAGGAGATTATACACTCTCTCCACGACCACACTCTCACAAGGAGATTATACACTCTCTCCACGACCACACTCTCACAAGGAGATTATACACTCTCTCCACGACCACACTCTCACAAGGAGATTATACACTCTCTCCACGACCACACTCTCACAAGGAGATTATACACTCTCTCCACGACCACACTCTCAGCAAGGAGATTATACACTCTCTCCACGACCACACTCTCACAAGGAGATTATACACTCCTCCATGACCACACTCTCACAAGGAGATTATACACTCTCTGCACGACCACACTCTCACAAGGAGATTATACACTCTCTCCACGACCACACTCTCACAAGGAGATTATACACTCTCTCCACGACCACACTCTCACAAGGAGATTATACACTCTCTCCACGACCACACTCTCACAAGGAGATTATACACTCTCTCCACGACCACACTCTCACAAGGAGATTATACACTCTCTCCACGACCACACTCTCACAAGGAGATTATACATTCTCTCCACGACCAGACTCTCACAGGGAGATTATACACTCGCCCCAGGACCACACTCTCACAAGAGATTATACACTCTCTCCATGACCACACTCTCACAAGGAGATTATACACTCTCTCCACGACCACACTCTCACAAGGAGATTATACACTCTCTCCACGACCACACTCTCACAAGGAGATTATACACTCTCTCCACGACCACACTCTCACAAGGAGATTATACACTCTCTCCACGACCACACTCTCACAAGGAGATTATACACTCTCTCCACGACCACACTCTCACAAGGAGATTATACACTCTCTCCACGACCACACTCTCACAAGGAGATTATACACTCTCTCCACGACCACACTCTCACAAGGAGATTATACACTCTCTCCACGACCACACTCTCACAAGGAGATTATACACTCTCTCCACGACCACACTCTCACAAGGAGATTATACACTCTCTCCACGACCACACTCTCACAAGGAGATTATACACTCTCTCCACGACCACACTCTCACAAGGAGATTATACACTCTCTCCACGACCACACTCTCACAAGGAGATTATAAACTCTCTCCACAACCCCACTCTCTCAAGTAGACTGTACACTCTCTCCTCGACCACACTCTCACAAGGAGATTATACACTCTTTCCATGACCACACTCTCACAGTGAGATTATACACTCCCTCCAGGACCACACTGTATCAAGGAGATTATACACCATCTCCACGACCACACTCTCACAAGGAGATTATACACTCTCTCCACGACCACACTCTCACAAGGAGATTATACACTCTCTCCACGACCACACTCTCACAAGGAGATTATACACTCTCCCACGACCACACTCTCACAAGGAGATTATACACTCTCTCCACGACCACACCCTCACAAGGAGATTATACACACTCTCCACGACCACACTCTCACAAGGAGATTATACACTCTCTCCACGACCACACTCTAACAAGGAGATTATACACTCTCTCCATGACCACACTCTCACAAGGAGATTATACACTCTCTCCACGACCACTATCTCACAAGGAGATTATACACTCTCTCCACGACCACACTCTCACAAGGAGATTATACACTCTCTCCACGACCACACTCTCACAAGGAGATTATACACTCTCTCCACGACCACACTCTCACAAGGAGATTATACACTCTCTCCACGACCACACTCTCACAAGGAGATTATACACTCTCTCCACGACCACACTCTCACAAGGAGATTATACACTCTCTCCACGACCACACTCTCACAAGGAGATTATACACTCTCTCCACGACCACACTCTCACAAGGAGATTATACACTCTCTCCACGACCACACTCTCACAAGGAGATTATACACTCTCTCCACGACCACACTCTCACAAGGAGATTATACACTCTCTCCACGACCACACTCTCACAAGGAGATTATACACACTCTCCACGACCACACTCTCACAAGAAGATTATACACTCTCTCCACAACCACACTCTCACAAGGAGATTATTCACTCTCTACACTACCACACTAACACAAGGAGATTATACACTCTCTCCACGACCACACTCTCACAAGGAGATTATACACTCTCTCCTCGATCACACTCTCACAAGGAGATTATACACTCTCTCCACGACCACACTCTCACAAGGAGATTATACACTCTTCCACGACCACACTCTCACAAGGAGATTACACATCTCCCACGACCACACTCTCAGAAGGAGATTATACACTCTCTCCATGACCACACTCTCACAAGGAGATTATACACTCTCTCCATGACCACACTCTCACAAGGAGATTATACACTCTCTCCACGACCACACTCTCACAAGGAGATTATACACTCTCTCCATGACCACACTCTCACAAGGAGATTATACACTCTCTCCCGACCACACTCTCACAAGGAGATTATACACTCTCTCCACGACCACACTCTCACAAGGAGATTATACACTCTCTCCACGACCACACTCTCACAAGGAGATTATACACTCTCTCCACGACCACACTCTCAGAAGAGGTTATACACTGTTCTGCACAATCACACTCTCACAAGGAGATTAAACATGCTCCCCAGGACCACACCGTCAGAGGGAGATTGTACACTCTCTCCACGACCACACTCTCACAAGGAGATTTTACACTCTCTCCACGACCACACTCTCACAAGGAGATTATACACTCTCTCCACGACCACACTCTCACAAGGAGATTATACACTCTCTCCACGACCACACTCTCACAAGGAGATTATACACTCTCTCCACGACCACACTCTCACAAGGAGATTATACACTCTCTCCATGACCACACTCTCACAAGGAGATTATACACTCTCTCCACGACCACACTCTCACAAGGAGATTATACACTCTCTCATACGACCACACTCTCACAAGGAGATTATACACTCTCTCCACGACCACACTCTCACAAGGAGATTATACACTCTCTCCACGACCACACTCTCACAAGGAGATTATACACTCTCTCCACGACCACACTCTCACAAGGAGATTATACACTCTCTCCACGACCACAATCTCACAAGGAGATTATACACTCTCTCCACGACCACACTCTCACAAGGAGATTATACACTCTCTCCATGACCACACTCTCACAAGGAGATTATACACTCTCTCCACGACCACACTCTCACAAGGAGATTATACACTCTCTCCACTACCACACTCTCACAAGGAGATTATACACTCTCTCCAGGACCACACTCTCACAAGGGAGATTATACACTCTCTCCACGACCACACTCTCACAAGGAGATTATACACTCTCTCCACGACCACACTCTCACAAGGAGATTATACACTCTCTCCAGGACCACACTCTCACAAGGAGATTATACACTCTCTCCACGACCACACTCTCACAAAGAGATTATACACTCTCCACGACCACACTCTCACAAGGAGATTATACACTCTCTCCATGACCACACTCTCACAAGGAGATTATACACTCTCTCCACGACCACACTCTCACAAGGAGATTATACACTCTCTCCACGACCACACTCTCACAAGGAGATTATACACTCTCTCCACGACCACACTCTCACAAGGAGATTATACACTCTCTCCACATACAATACTCTCACAAGGAGATTATACACTCTCTCCACGACCACACTCTCACAAGGAGATTATACACTCTCTCCACGACCACACTCTCACAAGGAGATTATACACTCTCTCCACGACCACACTCTCACAAGGAGATTATACACTCTCTCCACGACCACACTCTCACAAGGAGATTATACACTCTCTCCACGACCACACTCTCACAAGGAGATTATACACTCTCTCCATGACCACACTTTCACAAGGAGATTATACACTCTCTCCACGACCACACTCTCACAAGGAGATTATACACTCTCTCCATGACCACACTCTCACAAGGAGATTATACACTCTCTCCACGACCACACTCTCACAAGGAGATTATACACTCTCTCCACGACCACACTCTCACAAGGAGATTATACACTCTCTCCACGACCACACTCTCACAAGGAGATTATACACTCTCTCCACGACCACACTCTCACAAGGAGATTATACACTCTCTCCAGGACCTCACTCTCACAAGGAGATTATACACACTCTCCATGACCACACTTTCACAAAGAGATTATACACTCTCTCCACGACCACACTCTCACAAGGAGATTATACACTCTCTCCACGACCACACTCTCACAAGGAGATTATACACTCTCTCCACGACCACACTCTCACAAGGAGATTATACACTCTCTCCACGACCACACTCTCACAAGGAGATTATACACTCTCTCCACGACCACACTCTCACAAGGAGATTATACACTCTCTCCACGACCACACTCTCACAAGGAGATTATACACTCTCTCCATGACCACACTCTCACAAGGAGATTATACACTCTCTCCACGACCACACTCTCACAAGGAGATTATACACTCTCTCCATGACCACACTCTCACAAGGAGATTATACACTCTCTCCACGACCACACTCTCACAAGGAGATTATACACTCTCTCCACGACCACACTCTCACAAGGAGATTATACACTCTCTCCACGACCACACTCTCACAAGGAGATTATACACTCTCTCCACGACCACACTCTCACAAGGAGATTATACACTCTCTCCACGACCACACTCTCAGAAGCAGATTATACACACTCCCCATGACCAGACTTTCACAAAGAGATTACACACTCTCTCCACGACCACACTCTCACAAGGAGACTATACACTCTCTCCACGACCAAACTCTAACAAGGAGATTATACACTCTCTCCACGACCACACTCTCACAAGGAGATTATACACTCTCTCCACGACCACACTCTCACAAGGAGATTATACACTCTCTCCAGACCACACTCTCACAAGGAGATTATACACTCTCTCCACGACCACACTCTCACAAGGAGATTATACACTCTCTCCACGACCACACTCTCACAAGGAGATTATACACTCTCTCCACGACCACACTCTCACAAGGAGATTATACACTCTCTCCAGGACCACACTCTCACAAGGAGATTATATACACTCTCTCCACGACCACACTCTCACAAGGAGATTGTACACTCTCTCCACGAACACACTATCACAAGGAGATTATACACTCTCTCCACGACCACACTCTCACAAGGAGATTATACACTCTCTCCACGACCACACTCTCACAAGGAGATTATACACTCTCTCCACGACCACACTCTCACAAGCAGGTTATTCAATCGCTCCACGAACACACTCTCACAAGGAGATTATACACACTCTCCACGACCACACTCTCACAAGGAGATTATACACTCTCTCCACGACCACACTCTCACAAGGAGATTATACACTCTCTCCACGACCACACTCTCACAAGGAGATTATACACTCTCTCCATGACCACACTCTCACAAGGAGATTATACACTCTCTCCACGACCACACTCTCACAAGGGGATTATACACTCTCTCCATGACCACCCTTCCACAACGAGATTATACACTTTCTCCACGACCATAATCTCACAGGGAGATTATACACTCTCTCCAGGACCACACTCTCACAAGGAGATTATACACACTCTCCATGACCACACTCTCACAGTGAGATTATACACTCTCTCCACGACCACACTCTCACAAGGAGATTATACACTCTCTCCACGACCACACTCTCACAAGGAGATTATACACTCTCTCCACGACCACACTCTCACAAGGAGATTATACACTCTCTCCACGACCACACTCTCACAAGGAGATTATACACTCTCTCCACGACCACACTCTCACAAGGAGATTATACACTCTCTCCACGACCACACTCTCACAAGGAGATTATACACTCTCTCCACGACCACACTCTCAGAAGGAGATTATACACTCTCTCCATGACCACACTCTCACAAGGAGATTATACACTCTCTCCACGACCACTGTCTCACAAGGAGATTATATACACTCTCTCCACGACCACACTCTCACAAGGAGATTATACATTCTCACCACGACCACACTCTCACAAGGAGATTATACACTCTCCCCACGACCACAGTCCCACAAGGAGATTATACACTCTCTCCATGACCACACTCTCACAAGGAGATTATACACTCTCCCCACGACCACACTCTCACAAGGAGATTAAACGCTCTCTCCACGACCACTCTCACAAGGAGATTATACACTCTCTCCACGACCACACTCTCACAAGGAGATTATACACTCTCTCCACGACCACACTCTCACAAGGAGATTATACACTCTCTCCACGACCACACTCTCACAAGGAGATTATACACTCTCTCCAGGACCACACTCTCACAAGGAGATTATACACTCTCTCCACGACCACACTCTCACAAGGAGATTATACACTCTCTCCACGACCACACTCTCACAAGGAGATTATACACTCTCTCCACGACCACACTCTCACAAGGAGATTATACACTCTCTCCACGACCACACTCTCACAAGGAGATTATACACTCTCTCCACGACCACACTCTCACAAGGAGATTATACACTCTCTCCACGACCACACTCTCACAAGGAGATTATACACTCTCTCCATGACCACACTCTCACAAGGAGATTATACACACTCTCCACGACCACACTCTCACAAGGAGATTATACACTCTCTCCATGACCACACTCTCACAAGGAGATTATACACTCTCTCCACGACCACACTCTCACAAGGAGATTATACACTGTCTCCACGACCACACTCTCAGAAGGAGATTATACACTCTCTCCACGACCACACTCTCACAAGGAGATTATACGCTGTCTCCACGACGCGACTCTCACAAGGAGATTATACACTCTCTCCCACGACCACACTCTCACAAGGAGATTATACACTCTCTCCACGACCACTCTCTCACAAGGAGATTATACACTCTCCTCCACGACCACACTCTCACAAGGAGATTATACACTCTCTCCACGACCACACTCTGACAAGGAGATTATACACTCTTTCCACGACCACACTCTCACAAGGAGATTATACACACTCTCCATGACCACACTCTCACAGTGAATTAATACACTCTCTCCAGCACCACACTCTCACAAGGAGATTATACACTCTCTCCACGACCACACTCTCACAAGGAGATTATACACTCTCTCCACGACCACACTCTCACAAGGAGATTATACACTCTCTCCACGACCACACTCTCACAAGGAGATTAAGTACACTCTCCAGGACCACACTCTCACAAGGAGATTATACACTCTCTCCACGACCACACTCTCACAAGGAGATTATACACACTCTCCACGACCACACTCTCACAAGGAGATTATACACTCTCTCCACGACCACACTCTCACAAGGAGATTATACACTCTCTCCATGACCACACTCTCACAAGGAGATTATACACTCTCTCCACGACCACTCTCTCACAAGGAGATTATACACTCTCTCCACGACCACACTCTCACAAGGAGATTATACACTCTCTCCACGACCACACTCTCACAAGGAGATTATACACTCTCTCCATGACCACACTCTCACAAGGAGATTATACACTCTCTCCACGACCACACTCTCACAAGGAGATTATACACTCCTTCCACGACCACACTCTCACAAGGAGATTATACACACTCTCCAAGACCACACTCTCACAAGGAGATTATACACTCTCTCCACGACCACACTCTCACAAGGAATTATACACTCTCTCCACGACCACACTCTCACAAGGAGATTATACACACTCTCCACGACCACACTCTCACAAGGAGATTATACACTCTCTCCACGACCACACTCTCACAAGGAGATTATACACTCTCTCCAGACCACACTCTCACAAGGAGATTATACACTCTCTCCACGACCACACTCTCACAAGGAGATTATACACTCTCTCCACGATCACACTCTCACAAGGAGATTATACACTCGCTCCACGACCACACTCTCAGAAGAGATTATACACTGTTTCCACAATCATAATCTCACAGGGAGATTAAACATGCTGCCCAGGACCACACTGTCAGAGGGAGATTGTACACTCTCTCCATGACCACACTCTCACAAGGAGATTATACACTCTCTCCACAACCACACTCTCACAAGGAGATTATACACTCTCTCCACGACCACACTCTCACAAGGAGATTATACACTCTCTCCACGACCACACTCTCACAAGGAGATTATACACTCTCTCCGCGACCACACTCTCACAAGGAGATTATACACTCTCTCCACGACCACACTCTCACAAGGAGATTATACACTCTCTCCATGACCACACTCTCACAAGGAGATTATACACTCTCTCCACGACCACACTCTCACAAGGAGATTATACACTCTCTCCACGACCACACTCTCACAAGGAGATTGTACACTCTCTCCACGACCACACTCTCACAAGGAGATTATACACTCTCTCCACGACCACACTCTCACAAGGAGATTATACACTCTCTCCAGACCACACTCTCAGAAGAGATTATACACTCTCTCCACAACCACACTCTCACAAGGAGATTATACACTCTCTCCAGGACCACACTGTCAGAAGGAGATTATACACTCTCTCCATGACCACACTCTCACAAGGAGATTATAAACTCTCTCCACGACCCCACTCTCACAAGGAGATTGTACACTCTCTCCACGACCACACTCTCACAAGGAGATTATACACTCTCTCCATGACCACACTCTCACAAGGAGATTATACACTCTCTCCACGACCACACTCTCACAAGGAGATTATACTTTCTCTCCATGACCACACTCTCACAAGGAGATTATACACTCTCTCCAGGACCACACTCTCACAAGGAGATTATACACTCTCTCCACGACCACACTCTCACAAGGAGATTATACACTCTCTCCAGGACCACACTCTCACAAGGAGATTATAAACTCTCTCCACGACCACAATCTCACAAGGAGATTATACACTCTCTCAAGGACCACACTCTCACAAGGAGATTATACACACTCTCCATGACCACACTCTCACAATGAGATTAATACACTCTCTCCACGACCACACTCTCACAAGGAGATTATACACTCTCTCCACACCACACTCTCACAAGGAGATTATACACACTCTCCACGACCACACATCTCACAAGGAGATTATACACACTCTCCAGGACCACAATCTCACAAGGAGATTATACACTCTCTCCACGACCACACTCTCACAAGGAGATTATACACTCTCTCCACGACCACACTCTCACAAGGAGATTATACACTCTCTCCATGACCACACTCTCACAAGGAGATTATACACTCTCTCCACGACCACACTCTCACAAGGAGATTATACACTCTCTCCACGACCACACTCTCACAAGGAGATTATACACGCTCTCTGCACGACCACACTCTCACAAGGAGATTATACACTCTCTCCACAACCACACTCTCACAAGGAGATTATACACTCTCTCCACGACCACACTCTCACAAGGAGATTATACACTCTCTCCACGACCACACTCTCACAAGGAGATTATACACTCTCCACGATCACACTCTCACAAGGAGATTATACACTCTCTCCACGACCACACTCTCACAAGGAGATTATACACTCTCTCCATGACCACACTCTCACAAGGAGATTATACACTCTCTCCACGACCACACTCTCACAAGGAGATTATACACTCTCTCCACGACCACACTCTCACAAGGAGATTATACACTCTCTCCACGACCACACTCTCACAAGGAGATTATACACACTCTCCACGACCACACTCTCACAAGGAGATTATACACTCTCTCCACGACCACACTCTCACAAGGAGATTATACACTCTCTCCACGACCACACTCTCACAAGGAGATTATACACTCTCTCCACGACCACACTCTCACAAGGAGATTATACACTCTCTCCACGACCACACTCTCACAAGGAGATTATACACTCTCTCCATGACCACACTCTCACAAGGAGATTATACACTCTCTCCACGACCACACTCTCACAAGGAGATTATACACTCTCTCCATGACCACACTCTCACAGGGAGATTATACACTCTCTCCAGGACCACACTGTCACAAGGAGATTATACACCGTCTCCACGACCACACTCTCACAAGGAGATTATACACTCGCTCCAGGACCACACTCTCACAAGAGATTATACACTGTCTCCACAACCATAATCTCACAGGGAGATTATACACTCTCTCCAGGACCACACTCTCACAAGGAGATTATACACACTCTCCATGACCACACTCTCACAGTGAATTAATACACTCTCTCCAGCACCACACACTCACAGGGAGATTATACACTCTCTCCACTACCACACTCTCACAAGGAGATTATACACTCTCTCCAGGACCACACTCTCACAAGGAGATTATACACTCTCTCCACGACCACACTCTCACAAGGAGATTATACACTCTCTCCACGACCACACTCTCACAAGGAGATTATACACTCTCTCCACGACCACACTCTCACAAGGAGATTATACACTCTCTCCACGACCACACTCTCACAAGGAGATTATACACTCTCTCCATGACCACACTCTCACAAGGAGATTATACACTCTCTCCACGACCACACTCTCACAAGGAGATTATACACTCTCTCCATGACCACACTCTCACAAGGAGATTATACACTCTCTCCACGACCACACTCTCACAAGGAGATTATACACTCTCTCCACTTACACACTCTCACAAGGAGATTATACACTCGCTCCAGGACCACACTCTCACAAGAGATTATACACTGTCTCCACAACCATAATCTCACAGGGAGATTATACACTAACTCAAGGAACACACTCTCACAAGGAGATTATACACTCTCTCCACGACCACACTCTCACAGGGAGATTATACACTCTCTCCACGACCACACTCTCACAAGGAGATTATACACTCTCTCCACGACCACACTCTCACAGGGAGATTATACACTCTCTCCAGGACCACACTCTCACAAGGAGATTATACACTCTCTCCACGACCACACTCTCACAAGGAGATTATACACTCTCTCCACGGACCACACTCTCACAAGGAGATTATACACTCTCTCCACGACCACACTCTCACAAGGAGATTATACACTCTCCATGACCACACTCTCACAAGGAGATTTATACTCTCTCCACGACCACACTCTCACAAGGAGATTATACACTCTCTCCACGACCACACTCTCAGAAGGAGATTATACACTCTCTCCACGACCACACTCTCACAAGGAGATTATACACTCTCTCCACGACCACAGTCTCACAAGGAGATTATACACTCTCTCCACGACCACACTCTCACAAGGAGATTATACACTCTCTCCACGACCACACTCTCACAAGGAGATTATACACTCTCTCCACGACCACACTCTCACAAGGAGATTATACACTCTCTCCAGGACCACACTCTCACAAGAGATTATACACTCTCTCCACAAAAATAATCTCACAGGGAGATTATACACTTTCTCCAGGAACACACTGTCACAGGGAGATTATACACACTCTCCATGACCACACTCTCACAGTGAATTAATACACTCTCTCCAGGACCACACACTCACAGGGAGATTATACACTCTCTCCACGACCACACTCTCACAGGGAGATTATACACTCTCTCCAGGACCACACTCTCACAAGGAGATTATACACTCTCTCCACGACCACACTCTCACAAGGAGATTATACACTCTCTCCACGACCACACTCTCACAAGGAGATTATACACTCTCTCCACGACCACACTCTCACAAGGAGATTATACACTCTCTCCACGACCACACTCTCACAAGGAGATTATACACTCTCTCCATGACCACACTCTCACAAGGAGATTGTACACTCTCTCCTCGACCACACTCTCACAAGGAGATTATACACTCTTTCCATGACCACACTCTCACAGTGAGATTATACACTCCCTCCAGGACCACACTGTATCAAGGAGATTATACACCGTCTCCACGACCACACTCTCACAAGGAGATTATACACTCGCTCCAGGACCACACTCTCACAAGAGATTATACACTGTCTCCACAAACATAATCTCACAGGGAGATTATACACTATCTCAAGGAACACACTCTCAGAAGGAGATTATACACATTCTCCATGACCACACTCTCACAGTGAATTAATACACTCTCTCCAGGACCACATACTCACAGGGAGATTATACACTCTCTCCACGACCACACTCTCACAAGGAGATTATACACTCTCTCCAGGACCACACTCTCACAAGGAGATTATACACTCTCTCCATGACCACACTCTCACAAGGAGATTATACACTCTCTCCACGACCACACTCTCACAAGGAGATTATACACTCTCTCCACGACCACACTCTCACAAGGAGATTATACACTCTCTCCAGGACCACACTCTCACAAGGAGATTATACACTCTCTCCACGACCACACTCTCACAAGGAGATTATACACTCTCTCCACGACCACACTCTCACAAGGAGATTATACACTCTCTCCACGACCACACTCTCACAAGGAGATTATACACTCTCTCCACGACCACACTCTCACAAGGAGATTATACACTCTCTCCATGACCACACTCTCACAAGGAGATTATACACTCTCTCCACGACCACACTCTCACAAGGAGATTATACACTCTCTCCACGACCACACTCTCACAAGGAGATTATACACTCTCTCCAAGACCACACTCTCACAAGGAGATTATACACTCTCTCCAGGACCACACTCTCACAAGGAGATTATACACTCTCTCCACAACCACACTGTCAGAAGGAGATAAAACACTCTCTCCACGACCACACTCTCACAAGGAGATTATACACTCTCTCCACTACCACACTCTCAGAAGGAGATTATACACTCTCTCCATGACCACACTCTCACAAGGAGATTATACACACTCTCCACGACCACACTCTCACAAGGAGATTATACACTCTCTCCACGACCACACTCTCACAAGGAGATTATACACTCTCTCCACGACCACACTCTCACAAGGAGATTATACACTCTCTCCACGACCACACTCTCACAAGGAGATTATACACTCTCTCCAGGACCACACTCTCACAAGGAGATTATACACTCTCTCCACGACCACACTCTCACAAGGAGATTATACACTCTCTCCACGACCACACTCTCACAAGGAGATTATACACTCTCTCCAGGACCACACTCTCACAAGGAGATTATACACTCTCTCCACGACCACACTCTCACAAGGAGATTATACACTCTCTCCACGACCACACTCTCACAAGGAGATTATACACTCTCTCCACGACCACACTCTCACAAGGAGATTATACACTCTCTCCAAGACCACACTCTCACAAGAGATTATACACTGTCTCCACAACCATAATCTCACAGGGAGATTATACACTATCTCAAGGAACACACTCTCAGAAGGAGATTAAACACACTCTCCATGACCACACTCTCACAGTGAATTAATACACTCTCTCCAGCACCACACACTCACTGGGAGATTATACACTCTCTCCAATACCACACTCTCTCAGGGAGATTATACACTCTCTCGACGACCACACTCTCACAAGGAGATTATACACTCTCTCCACGACCACACTCTCACAAGGAGATTAAATACACTCTCCAGGACCACAATCTCACAAGGAGATTATGCGCTCTCTCCACGACCACACTCTCACAGGGAGATTATTCACACTCTCGACGACCACATTCTCACAGGGAGATTATTCACTTATTCCACGACCACACTCTCACAGGGAGATGATACACTCTCTCCATGACCAGTTGCTCAGAGGGAGATTACACACTCTCTCCACGACCACTCTGGCATAAGGAAATTATACACTGTCTCCACGACCACACTCTCACAAGGAGATTATACCCTCTCTCCATAACCACACTCTCACAAGGAGATTATACACTCTCTCCACGACCACACTCTCACAAGGAGATTATACACTCTCTCCACGACCACACTCTCACAAGGAGATTATACACTCTCTCCACGACCACACTCTCACAAGGAGATTATACACTCTCTCCAGGACCACACTCTCACAAGGAGATTATACACTCTCTCCACGACCATAATCTCACAGGGAGATTATACATGCTCTCCAGGACCACACTCTCAGAAGGAGATTATACACTCTCTCCATGACCACACTCTCACAAGGAGATTATACACTCTCTCCACGACCACACTCTCACAAGGAGATTATACACTCTCTCCACAACCACACTCTCACAAGGAGATTATACACTCTCTCCACGACCACACTCTCACAAGGAGATTATACACTCTCTCCACGACCACACTCTGGTAAGGAGATTATACAGTCCTTCTATGACCGCTCTCTCACAATGAGATTACACACTCTCTGCAAGACCACACTCTCACAAGGAGATTATACACTCTCTCCACGACCACACTCTCACAAGGAGATTATACACTCTCTCCAGGACCACACTCTCACAAGGAGATTATACACTCTCTCCACG
The DNA here is from genome assembly GCF_963921235.1 of Mobula hypostoma. Taxonomy (NCBI): domain Eukaryota; kingdom Metazoa; phylum Chordata; class Chondrichthyes; order Myliobatiformes; family Myliobatidae; genus Mobula; species Mobula hypostoma. The sequence goes on from NC_086104.1 coordinate 111,502,315, forward strand.
ACCACACTCTCACAAGGAGATTATACACTCTCTCCATGACCACACTCTCACAAGGAGATTATACACTCTCTCCAGGACCACACTGTCACAAGGAGATTATACACCGTCTCCATGACCACACTCTCACAAGGAGATTATACACTCGCTCCAGGACCATACTCTCAGAAGAAGTTATACACTGTTTCCACAATCATAATCTTATAGGGAGATTAAACATGCTGCCCAGGACCACACCGTCAGAGGGAGATTGTACACTCTCTCCACGACCACACTCTCACAAGGAGATTATACACTCTCTCCACGACCACACTCTCACAAGGAGATTATACACTCTCTCCACGACCACACTCTCACAAGGAGATTATACACTCTCTCCACGACCACACTCTCACAAGGAGATTATACACTCTCTCCACGACCACACTCTCACAAGGAGATTATACACTCTCTCCACAAAAATAATCTCACAGGGAGATTATACACTATCTCCAGAACCACTATCTCACAAGGAGATTATACACTCTCTCCATGACCACATTCTCACAAGGAGATTATACACTCTCTCCACAACCACACTCTCACAAGGAGATTATACACTCTCTCCATGACCACACTCTCACAAGGAGATTATACACTCTCTCCACGACCACACTCTCACAAGGAGATTATACACTCGCTCCACGACCACACTCTGGTAAGGAGATTATACAGTCCTTCTACGACCGCTCTCTCACAATGAGATTACACACTCTCTGCAAGACCACACTCTCAGAAGGATATTATGCACTCTCTCCACGACCACACTCTAACAAGCAGATTGTACAATCGCTCCACGAACACACCCTCACAAGGAGATTATACACACTCTCCACGACCACACTCTCACAAGGAGATTATACACTCTCTCCACGACCACACTCTCACAGGGAGATTATACACTCTCTCCACGACCACACTCTCACAAGGAGATTATACACTCTCTCCACGACCACAATCTCACAAGGAGATTATACACTCTCTCCAGGACCACACTCTCACAAGGAGATTATACACTCTCTCCACGACCACACTCTCACAAGGAGATTATACACTCTCTCCACGACCACACTCTCACAAGGAGATTATACACTCTCTCCAGGACCACACTCTCACAAGGAGATTATACACTCTCTCCAAGACCACACTCTCACAAGGAGATTATACACTCCCCCCACGACCACACTCTCACAAGGAGATTATACCCTCTCTCCACGACCACACTCTCACAAGGAGATTTTACACTCTCTCCAAGACCACACTCTCACAAGAGATTATACACTGTCTCCACAACCATAATCTCACAGGGAGATTATACACTATCTCAAGGAACACACTCTCACAAGGAGATTATACACACTCTCCATGACCACACTCTCACAGTGAATTAATACACTCTCTCCAGCACCACACACTCACTGGGAGATTATACACTCTCTCCACTACCACACTCTCACAGGGAGATTATACACTCTCTCGACGACCACACTCTCACAAGGAGATTATACACTCTCTCCACGACCACACTCTCACAAGGAGATTATACACTCTCCAGGACCACAATCTCACAAGGAGATTATACACTCTCTCCATGACCACACTCTCACAAGGAGATTATACACTCTCTCCATGACCACACTCTCACAAGGAGATTATACACTCTCTCCACGACCACACTCTCACAAGGAGATTATACACTCTCTCCATGACCACACTCTCACAGGGAGATTATACACTCTCTCCAGGACCACACTCTCACAAGGAGATTATACACTCTCTCCACGACCACACTCTCACAAGGAGATTATACACTCTCTCCAGGACCACACTCTCAGAAGGAGATTATACACTCTCTCCACGACATAATCTTATAGGGAGATTATACATGCTCTCCAGGACCACACTCTCACAGGGAGATTATACACTCTCTCCACGACCACACTCTCACAAGGAGATTATACACTCTCTCCACGACCACACTCTCACAAGGAGATTATACACTCTCTCCACGACCACACTCTCACAAGGAGATTATACACTCTCTCCACGACCACACTCTCACAAGGAGATTATACACTCTCTCCACGACCACACTCTCACAAGGAGATTATACACTCTCTCCACAACCATAATCTCACAGGGAGATTATACACTATCTCCAGGACCACACTCTCACAAGGAGATTATACACTCTCTCCATGACCACACTCTCACAAGGAGATTATACACTCTCTCCACAACCATACTCTCACAAGGAGTTTATACACTCTCTCCATGACCACACTCTCACAAGGAGATTATACACTCGCTCCACGACCACACTCTGGTAAGGAGATTATACAGTCCTTCTACGACCGCTCTCTCACAATGAGATTACACACTCTCTGCAAGACCACACTCTCAGAAGGATATTATGCACTCTCTCCATGACCACACTCTCACAAGGAGATTATACACTCTCTCCAGGACCACACTCTCACAAGGAGATTATACACACTCTCCACGACCACACTCTCACAAGGAGATTATACACACTCTCCAGGACCACACTCTCACAAGGAGATTATACACTCTCTCCACGACCACACTCTCACAAGGAGATTATACACTCTCTCCACGACCACACTCTCACAAGGAGATTATACACTCTCTCCATGACCACACTCTCACAAGGAGATTATACACTCTCTCCATGACCACACTCTCACAAGGAGATTATACACTCTCTCCACGACCACACTCTCACAAGGAGATTATACACACTCTCCACGACCACACTCTCACAAGGAGATTATACACTCTCTCCATTACCACACTCTCACAGGGAGATTATTCACTCTCTCCACGACCACACTCTCACAAGGAGATTATTCACTCTCTCCACGACCACACTCTCACAGGGAGATGATCCACTCTCTCGAGGAGATTATACACTGTCTTCACAAACGTAATATAAACAGGGAGATTATACACTATCTCAAGGAACACACTCTCAGAAGGAGATTAAACACACTCTCCATGACCACACTTTCACAGTGAATTAATACACTCTCTCCCACACCACACACTCACAGGGAGATTATACACTCTCTCCACTACCACACTCTCACAAGGAGATTATACACTCTCTCCAGGACCACACTCTCACAAGGAGATTATACACTCTCTCCATGACCACACTCTCACAAGGAGATTATACACTCTCTCCACAACCACACTCTCACAAGGAGATTATACACTCTCTCCACGACCACACTCTCACAAGGAGATTATACACTCTCTCCACGACCACACTCTCACAAGGAGATTATACACTCTCTCCATGACCACACTCTCACAAGGAGATTGTACACTCTCACCTCGATGACACTCTCACAAGGAGATTATACACTCTCTCCATGACCACACTCTCACAGGGAGATTATACACTCTCTCCAGGAACACACTGTCACAAGGAGATTATACACCGTCTCCACGACCACACTCTCACAAGGAGATTATACACTCGCTCCAGGACCACACTCTCACAAGAGATTATACACTGTCTCCACAAACATAATCTCACAGGGAGATTATACACTATCTCCAGAACCACACTCTCACAAGGAGATTATACACTCTCTCCATGACCACACTCTCACAATGAATTAATACACTCTCTCCCGCACCACACACTCACAGGGAGATTATGCACTCTCTCCACTACCACACTCTCACAAGGAGATTATACACTCTCTCCAGGACCACACTCTCACAAGGAGATTATACACTCTCTCCATGACCACACTCTCACAAGGAGATTATACACGCTCTCCAAGACCACACTCTCACAAGGAGATTATACACTCTCTCCACGACCACACTCTCACAAGGAGATTATACACTCTCTCCAGGACCACACTCTCACAAGGAGATTAAACACACTCTCCAGGACCACAATCTCAGAAGGAGATTATACACTCTCTCCACGACCACTCTGTCAGAAGGAGATTATACTGTCTTTCCTCGACCACTCTCTCACAAGGAGATTATACACTGTCTCCACGACCACACTCTCAGAAGGAGATTATACACTCGCTCCACGACCACACTCTCGTAAAGAGATTATACACTTCTTCCACGACCGCACTCTCACAATGAGATTACACGCTCTCTGCAAGACCACACTCTCACAAGGAGATTATACACACTCTCCACGACCACACTTTCCACGACCACGCTCTCACAAGGCGATTAAACACACTCTCCAGGACCATAATCTCACAAGGAGATTATGCACTCTCTCCACGACCACTCTGTCAGAAGGAGATTATACACTCTCTCCATGACCACACTCTCACAAGGAGATTATACATTCTCTACACGACCACACTCTCACAAAGGAGATTATACACATTTTCCACGACCACACTCTCACAAGGAGATTATACACTCTCTCCATGACCACACTCTCACAGGGAGATTATACACACTCTCCACGACCACACTCTCACAGGGAGATTATACACTCTCTCCACGACCACACTCTCACAGGGAGATTATACACTCTCTCCACGACCACACTCTCACAAGGAGATTATACACACTCTCCACGACCACACTCTCACAAGGAGATTATACACTCTCTCCAGGACCACACTCTCACAGGGAGATTATACACTCTCTCCACGACCACACTATCACAAGGAGATTATACACTCTCTCCACGACCACACTCTCACAAGGAGATTATACACTGTCTCCAGGACCACACTCTCAGAAGGAGATTATACACTCTCTCCAAGACCACACTCTCACAAGGAGATTATACACTCTCTCCACGACCACACTCTCACAAGGAGATTATACCCTCTCTCCACGACCACACTCTCACAGGGAGATTTTACACTCTCTCCAAGACCACACTCTCACAAGAGATTATACACTGTCACCACAAAAATAATATCACAGGGAGATTATACACTCTCTCCATGACCACACTCTCACAAGGAGATTATACACTCTCTCCTCGACCACACTCTCTCAAGGAGATTATACACTCTCTCCAGGACCACACTCTCACAAGGAGATTATACACTCTCTCCACGACCACACTCTCACAAGGAGATTATACACACTCTCCACGACCACACTCTCACAAGGAGATTATACACTCTCTACATTACCACACTCTCACAGGGAGATTATTCACACTCTCGACGACCACACTCTCACAGGGAGATTATACACTCTCTCCACGACCACACTCTCACAAGGAGATTATACACTCTCTCCACGACCACACTCTCACAAGGAGATTATACACTCTCTCCACGACCACACTCTCACAAAGAGATTATACACTCTCTCCAGGACCACATTCTCACAAGGAGATTATACACTCTCTCCAACACCACACTCTCACAAGGAGATTATCTACCGTCTCCACGACCACACTCTCACAAGGAGATTATACACTCGCTCCAGGACCACACTCTCACAAGAGATTATACACTGTCTCCACAACCATAATCTCACTGGGAGATTATACACTATCTCCAGCTCTACACTGTCATAGGGAGATTGTACACTCTCTCCAGGAGCACACTTTCACAAAGAGATTATATATTCTCTCGATGACCACACTCTCACAAGGAGATTATACACTCTCTCCACGACCACACTCTCACAAGGAGATTATACACTCTCTCCACGACCACACTCTCACAAGGAGATTATACACTCCCTCCACGACCACAATCTCACAAGGAGATTAAACACTCTCTCCAGGACCACATGCTCACAGGGAGATTACACACTTTCTCCATGACCACACTTTCACAAGGAGATTATACACTCTCACCTCGATGACACTCTCACAAGGAGATGATACACTCTCTCCATGACCACACCCTCACAGGGAGATTATACACTCTCTCCAGGACCACACTGTCACAAGGAGATTATACACCGTCTCCACGACCAGACTCTCACAAGGAGATTATACACTCTCTACATTACAATACTCTCACAGGGAGATTATTCACAATCTCGACGACCACACTCTCACAAGGAGATTATACACTCTCTCCACGACCACACTCTCAGAAGGAGATTATACACTCTCTCCACGACCACACTCTCACAAGGAGATTATACACTCTCTCCACGACCACAATCTCACAAGGAGATTAAACACTCTCTCCAGTAGCAGATGCTCACAGGGAGATTACACACTTTCTCCACGACCACACCACTCTCACAAGGAGATTATACACTCGCTCCACGACCACACATTCGCAATGAGATTATTCACTGCCTCCAGGACCACATTCTCAGAAGGAGATTATACACTCTCTCCAGGACCACACTCTCACAAGGAGATTATACACCGTCTCCACGACCACACTCTCACAGGGAGATTATACACTATCTCAAGGAACACACTCTCAGAAGGAGATTATACACACTCTCCACGACCACACTCTCACAAGGCGATTAAACACACTCTCCAGGACCACAATCTCACAAGGAGATTATGCACTCTCTCCACGACCACTCTCTCAGAAGGAGATTATACACTCTCTCCAAGACCACACTCTCACAAGGAGATTATACACTCTCTCCATGACCACACTCTCAGAAGGAGATTATACACTCTCTGTATGACCACACTCTCACAAGGAGATTATACACTCTCTCCACGACCACACTCTCACAAGGAGATTATACACACTCTCCACGACCACACTCTCACAAGGAGATTATACACTCTCTCCATGACCACACTCTCACAGGGAGATTATTCACTCTCTCCACGACCACACTCTCACAAGGAGATTATACACTCTCTCCACGACCACACTCTCACAAGGAGATTGTACACTCTCACCTCGATGACACTCTCACAAGGAGATTATACACTCTCTCCATGACCACACCCTCACAGGGAGATTATACACTCTCTCCAGGAACACACTGTCACAAGGAGATTATACACCGTCTCCACGACCACACTCTCACAAGGAGATTATACACTCGCTCCAGGACCACACTCTCACAAGAGATTATACACTGTCTCCACAAACATAATCTCACAGGGAGATTATACACTATCTCAAGGAACACACTCTCAGAAGGAGATTAAACACACTCTCCATGACCACACTCTCACAGTGAATTAATACACTCTCTCCCGCACCACACACTCACAGGGAGATTATACACTCTCTCCACTACCACACTCTCACAGGGAGATTATACACTCTCTCCAGGACCACACTCTCACAAGGAGATTATACACTCTCTCCACGACCACACTCTCACAAGGAGATTATACACTCTCTCCACGACCACACTCTCACAAGGAGATTATACATTCTCTCCACGACCACACTCTCACAAGGAGATTATACACTCTCTCCACGACCACACTCTCACAAGGAGATTATACACTCTCTCCATGACCACACTCTCACAAGGAGATTGTACACTCTCACCTCGATGACACTCTCACAAGGAGATTATGCACTCGCTCGACGACCACACTCTCACAGGGAGATTATACACACTCTCCAGGAACACACTGTCACAAGGAGATTATACACCGTCTCCACGACCACACTCTCACAAGAGATTATACACTGTCTCCACAAACATAATCTCACAGGGAGATTATACACTATCTCAAGGAACACACTCTCAGAAGGAGATTAAACACACTCTCCATGACCACACTCTCACTGTGAATTAATACACTCTCTCCCGCACCACACACTCACAGGGAGTTTATACACTATCTCAAGGACCACACTCTCACAAGGAGATTATAAACTCTCTCGACGACCACACTCTCACAAGGCGATTATATACTCGCTCCAGGACCACACACTCACAAGGAGATTATACACACTCTCCATGACCACACTCTCACAAGGCGATTAAACACACTCTCCAGGACCACAATCTCAGAAGGAGATTATACACTCTCTCCACGACCACACTCTCAGAAGGAGATTATACTGTCTTTCCTCGACCACTCTCTCACAAGGAGATTATACACTCGCTCCACGACCACACTTTGGTAAGGAGATTATACACTCCTTCCACGACCGCACTCTCACAATGAGATTACACGCTCTCTGCAAGACCACACTCTCACAAGGAGATTAAACACACTCTCCAGGACCACAATCTCACAAGGAGATTATGCACTCTCTCCACGACCACTCTGTCTGAAGGAGATTATACTGTCTTTCCTCAACCACTCTCTCACAAGAAGATTATACACTCTCTCCACGATCACACTCTCACAAGGAGATTATACATTCTCTCCACGACCACACTCTCACAAGGAGATTATACACTCTCTCCATGACCACACTCTCACAAGGAGATTATACACACTCTCCACGACCACACTCTCACAAGGAGATTATACACTCTCTCCACGACCACACTCTCACAGGGAGATTATACACTCTCTCCATGACCGCACTCTCACAGGGAGATTATTCACTCTCTCCACGACCACATTCTCACAGGGAGATGATACACTCTCTCCAAGACCAGATGCTCACAGGGAGATTACACACTCTCTCCACGACCACAATCTCACAAGGAGATTATACACTCACTACACGACCACACTTTCCCAATGAGATTATTCAGTCCCTCTTGGACCACATTCTCAGAAGGAGATTATACACTCTCTCCAAGACCACACTCTCACAAGGAGATTATACACTCTCTCCACGACCACACTCTGACAAGGAGATTATACACTCTTTCCACGAACACACTCTCACAAGGAGATTATACACACTCTCCATGACCACACTCTCACAGTGAATTAATACACTCTCTCCAGCACCACACACTCAGAGGGAGATTATACACTCTCTCCACTACCACACTCTCACAAGGAGATTATACACTCTCTCCATGACTACACTCTCACAAGGAGATTGTACATTCTCTACACGACCACACTCACACGAAGGAGAGTATACACACTTTCCACGACCACACTCTCACAAGGAGATTATACACTCTCTACATTACCACACTCTCACAGGGAGATTATTCACACTCTCGACGACCACACTCTAACCGGGAGATTATTCACTCTCTCCACGACCACACTCTCACAGGGAGATGATCCACTCTCTCGAGGAGATTATACACTGTCTTCACAAACGTAATCTCACAGGGAGATTATACACTATCTCAAGGAACACACTCTCAGAAGGAGATTAAACACACTCTCCATGACCACACTTTCACAGTGAATTATTACTCTCTCTCCCGCACCACACACTCACAGGGAGATTATGCACTCTCTCCACTACCACACTCTCACAGGGAGATTATACACTCTCTCCAGGACCACACTCTCACAAGGAGATTATAAACTCTCTCAACGACCACACTCTCATGGGGAGATTATACACTCTCTCCAGGACCACACTCTCACAAGGAGATTATACACTCGCTCCAGGACCACACTCTCACAAGGAGATTATAAACTCTCTCCACAACCACACTCTCACAAGGAGATTATACATTCTCTCCACGACAACACTCTCACAAGGAGAGTTTACACTGTCTCCACGACCACACTCTCACAAGGAGATTATACACTCTCTCCATGACCACACTCTCACAAGGAGATTGTACACTCTCACCTCGATGACACTCTCACAAGGAGATGATGCACTCTCTCCATGACCACACCCTCACAGGGAGATTATACCCTCTCTCCAGGAACACACTGTCACAAGGAGATTATACACCGTCTCCACGACCACACTCTCACAAGGAGATTATACACTCGCTCCAGGACCACACTCTCACAAGAGATTATACACTGTCACCACAAACATAATCTCACAGGGAGTTTATACACTATCTCAAGGAACACACTCTCAGAAGGAGATTAAACACACTCTCCATGACCACACTCTCACAATGAATTAATACACTCTCAACCCGCACCACACACTCACAGGGAGATTATGCACTCTCTCCACTACCACACTCTCACAGGGAGATTATACACTCTCTCCAGGACCACACTCTCACAAGGAGATTATAAACTCTCTCCATGACCACACCCACACAGGGAGATTATACACGCTCTCTGCAAGACCACACCACAAGGATATTATGCACTCTCTCGACGACCACTCTGTCAGAAGGAGATTATACACTATCTCCATGACCACACTCTAGCAAGGAGATTGTACATTCACTACACGACCACACTCTCACAAAGGAGATTATACACCTTTTCCACGACCACACTCTCACAAGGAGATTATACACTCTCTACATGACCACACTCTCACAGGGAGGTTATTCACACTCTCGACGACCACACTCTCACAGGGAGATTATTCACTCTCTCCACGACCACACTCTCACAGGGAGATGATACACTCTCACCACGACCACACTCTCTCAAGGAGATTATACACACCCTCCACGACCACAATCTCACAAGGAGGTTAAACACTCTCTCCAGGACCACATGCTCACAGGGAGATTACACACTTTCTCCACGACCACACTCTCACAAGGAGATTATACACTCACTCCACGACCACACTTTCCCAATGAGATTATTCACTCCCTCCAGGACCACATTCTCAGAAGGAGTTTATACACTCTCTCCAAGACCACACTCTCACAAGGAGATTATACACTCCCCCCACGTCCACACTCTCACAAGGAGATTGTACACTCTCACCTCGATGACACTCTCACAAGGAGATGATGCACTCTCTCCATGACTACAATCTCACAAGGATATTGTACATTCTCTGCACGACCACACTGTCACGAAGGAGATTATACACACTTTCCACGACCACACTCTCACAAGGAGACTATACCCTCTCTACATTACAATACTCTCACAGGGAGATTATTCACACTCTCGACGACCACACTCTCACAGGGAGATTATTCACTCTCTCCACGACCACACTCTCTCAAGGAGATTATACACACCCTCCACGACCACAATCTCACAAGGAGATTATACACTCGCTCCACGACCACACATTCGCAATGAGATTATTCACTCCCTCCAGGACCACATTCTCAGAAGGAGTTTATACACTCTCTCCAACACCACACTCTCACAAGGAGATTATCTACCGTCTCCACGACCACACTCTCACAAGGAGATTATACCCTCTCTCCAGGACCACACTCTCACAAGAGATTATACACTGTCTTCACAACCATAATCTCACTGGGAGATTATACACTATCTCCAGCTCTACACTGTCATAGGGAGATTGTACACTCTCTCCAGGACCACACTTTCACAAAAAGATTATATATTCTCTCGATGACCACACTCTCACAAGGAGATTATACACTCTCTCCATGACCACACTCTCACAAGGAGATTACACACTCTCTCCAGGAACACACTGTCACAAGGAAATTATCTACCGTCTCCACGACCACACTCTCACAAGGAGATTATACACTCTCTACATTACAATACTCTCACAGGGAGATTATTCACACTCTCGACGACCACACTCTCACAGGGAGATTATTCACTCTCTCCACGACCACACTCTCAGAGGGAGATGATCCACTCTCTCCACGACCACACTCTCTCAAGGAGATTATACACACCCTCCACGACCACAATCTCACAAGGAGATTAAACACTCTCTCCAGTAGCAGATGCTCACAGGGAGATTACACACTTTCTCCACGACCACACCACTCTCACAAGGAGATTATACACTCGCTCCACGACCACACATTCGCAATGAGATTATTCACTGCCTCCAGGACCACATTCTCAGAAGGAGTTTATACACTCTGTCCAAGACCACACTCTCACAAGGAGATTATCTACCGTCTCCACGACCACACTCTCACAAGGGGATTATACCCTCTCTCCAGGACCACACTCTCACAAGGAGATTATACACACTCTCCACGACCACACTCTCACAAGGCGATTAAACACACTCTCCAGGACCACAATCTCACAAGGAGATAATGCACTCTCTCCACGACCACTCTCTCACAAGGAGATTATACACTCTCTGCAAGACCACACTCTAGCAAGGAGATTATAAGCTCTCCCCATGACCACACTCTCAGAAGGAGATTATACACTCTCTCCATGACTGCACTCTCACAAGGAGATTGTACATTCTCTACACGACCACACTGTCACGAAGGAGATTATACACACTTTCCACGACCACACTCTCACAAGGAGATTATACACTCTCTACATTACAATACTCTCACAGGGAGATTATTCACACTCTCGACGACCACACTCTCACAGGGAGATTATTCACTCTCTCCATGACCACACTCTCACAAGGAGATTATACACTCTCACCTCGATGACACTCTCACAAGGAGATGATACACTCTCTCCATGACCACACCCTCACAGGGAGTTTACACACTCTCTCCAGGAACACACTGTCACAAGGAGATTATCTACCGTCTCCACGACCACACTCTCACAAGGAGATTATACACTCGCTCCAGGACCACACTCTCACAAGAGATTATACACTGTCTCCACAAACGTAATCTCACAGGGAGATTATACACTATCTCAAGGAACACACTCTCAGAAGGAGATTAAACACACTCTCCATGACCACACTCTCACAGTGAATTAATACACTCTCTCCCGCACCACACACTCACAGGGAGATTATACACTCTCTCCACTACCACACTCTCACAGGGAGATTATACACTCTCTCCAGGACCACACTCTCACAAGGAGATTATACACTCGCTCCAGGACCACACTCTCACAAGGAGATTAAAAACTCTCTCGACGACCACACTCTCACAAGGAGATTATACATTCTCTCCACGACCACACTCTCACAAGGAGATTTTACACTCTCTCCACGACCACACTCTCACAAGGAGATTATACACTCTCTCCATGACCACACTCTCACAAGGAGATTGTACACTCTCACCTCGATGACACTCTCACAAGGAGATGATGCACTCTCTCCATGACCACACCCTCACAGGGAGATTATACCCTCTCTCCAGGAACACACTGTCACAAGAAGATTATACACCATCTCCACGACCACACTCTCACAAGAGATTATGCACTGTCACCACAAACATAATCTCACAGGGAGTTTATACACTATCTCAAGGAACACACTCTCAGAAGGAGATTAAACACACTCTCCATGACCACACTCTCACAATGAATTAATACACTCTCTCCCGCACCACACACTCACAGGGAGATTATGCACTCTCTCCACTACCACACTCTCACAGGGAGATTATACACTCTCTCCAGGACCACACTCTCACAAGGAGATTATAAACTCTCTCCATGACCACACCCACACAGGGAGATTATACACGCTCTCTGCAAGACCACACTCTCACAAGGATATTATGCACTCTCTCGACGACCACACTCTCACAAGGCAATTATATACTCGCTCCACGACCACACTCTGGTAAGGAGATTATACACTCCTTCCAGGACCGCACTCTCACAATGAGATTACACGCTCTCTGCAAGACCACACTCTCACAAGGAGATTAAACACACTCTCCAGGACCACAATCTCACAAGGAGATTATGCACTCTCTCCACGACCACTCTGTCAGAAGGAGATTATACTGTCTTTCCTCGACCACTCTCTCACAAGGAGATTATACACTATCTCCATGACCACACTCTAGCAAGGAGATTGTACATTCTCTACACGACCACACTCTCACAAGGAGATTATACACTCTCTACATGACCACACTCTCACAGGGAGATTATTCACACTCTCGACGACCACACTCTCACAGGGAGATTATTCACTCTCTCCACGACCACACTCTCACAGGGAGATGATACACTCTCACCACGACCACACTCTCTCAAGGAGATTATACACACCCTCCACGACCACAATGTCACAAGGTTAAACACTCTCTCCAGGACCACATGCTCACAGGGAGATTACACACTTTCTCCACGACCACAATCTCACAAGGAGATTATACACTCACTCCACGACCACACTTTCCCAATGAGATTATTCAGTCCCTCTTGGACCACATTCTCAGAAGGAGTTTATACACTCTCTCCAAGACCACACTCTCACAAGGAGATTATACACTCCCCCCACGATCACACTCTCACAAGGAGATTATACCCTCTCTCCACGACCACACTCTCACAAGGAGATTAAACACACTCTCCATGACCACACTCTCACATTGAATTAATACACTCTCTCCAGCACCACACACTCACTGGGAGATTATACACTCTCTCCAATACCACACTCTCTCGACGACCACACTATCACAAGGAGATTATACACTCTCTCCGTGACCACACTCTCACAAGGAGATTGTACACTCTCTCCGTGACCACACTATCACAAGGAGATTATACACTCTCTCCGTGACCACACTCTCATAAGGAGATTAAATACACTATCCAGGACCACAATCTCACAAGGAGATTATGCGCTCTCTCCACGACCACACTCTCACAGGGAGATTATTCACTTATTCCACGACCACACTCTCACAGGGAGATGATACACTCTCTCCATGACCAGTTGCACATAGGCAGATTACACACTCTCTCCACGAACACTTTGGCATAAGGAAATTATACACTGTCTCCATGACCACACTCTCACAAGGAGATTATACACTCTCTGCATGACCACTCTCTCACAAGGAGATTGTACACTCTCACAAGGAGATTATACACTCTCTCCACGACCACACTCTCACAAGGATAGTTTACACTCTCTCCTCGATCACACTCTCACAAGGAGATTATACACTCGCTCCAGGACCACACTCTCAGAAGAGATTATACACTGTTTCCACAATCATAATCTCACAGGGAGATTAAACATGCTGCCCAGGACCACACTGTCAGAGGGAGATTGTACACTCTCTCCATGACCACACTCTCACAAGGAGATTTTACACTCTCTCCATGACAACACTCTCACAAGGAGATTATACACTCACTCCACGACCACACTTTCCCAATGAGATTATTCACTCCCTCCAGGACCACATTCTCAGAAGGAGTTTATACACTCTCTCCAAGACCACACTCTCACAAGGAGATTATACCCACTCTCAACGACCACACTCTCACAAGCAGATTTTACACTCTCTCCAAGACCACACTCTCACAAGAGATTATACACTGTCTCCACAACCATAATCTCACAGGGAGATTATACACTATCTCAAGGAACACACTCTCAGAAGGAGATTAAACACACTCTCCATGACCACACTCTCACAGTGAATTAATACACTCTCTCCAGCACCACACACTCACTGGGAGATTATACACTCTCTCCAATACCACACTCTCTCAGGGAGATTATACACTCTCTCCAGGACCACACTCGCACAAGGAGATTATACACTCTCTCCACGACCACACTCTCACAGGGAGATTATTCACACTCTCGACGACCACATTCTCACAGGGAGATTATTCACTTATTCCACGACCACACTCTCACAGGGAGATGATACACTCTCTCCATGACCAGTTGCTCAGAGGGAGATTACACACTCTCTCCACGACCACTCTGGCATAAGGAAATTATACACTGTCTCCACGACCACACTCTCACAAGGAGATTATACACTCTCTGCATGACCACACTCTCACAAGGAGATTGTACACTCTCACAAGGAGATTATACACTCTCTCCACGACCACACTCTCACAAGGATATTGTACACTCTCTCCTCGATCACACTCTCACAAGGAGATTATACACTCGCTCCAGGACCACACTCTCAGAAGAGATTATACACTGTTTCCACAATCATAATCTCACAGGGAGATTAAACATGCTGCCCAGGACCACACTGTCAGAGGGAGATTGTACACTCTCTCCATGACCACACTCTCACAAGGAGATTTTACACTCTCTCCACGACCACACTCTCACAAGGAGATTATACACTCTCTCCACAACCATACTCTCACAAGGAGTTTATACACTCTCTGCAAGACCACACTCTCAGAAGGATATTATGCACTCTCTCGACGACCACCCTCTCACCAGGCAATTATACACTCGCTCCAGGACCACACTCTCACAAGGAGATTATACACACTCTCCACGACCACACTCTCACAAGGCGATTAAACACACTCTCCAGGACCACAATCTCACAAGGAGATTATGCACTCTCTCCACGACCACTCTGTCAGAAGGAGATTATACTGTCTTTCCTCGACCACTCTCTCACAAGGAGATTATACACTCTCTGCAAGACCACACTCTAGCAAGGAGATTATACGCTCTCCCCATGACCACACTCTCACAAGGAGATTATACACTCTCTCCATGACTACACTCTCACAAGGAGATTGTACATTCTCTACACGATCACACTGTCACGAAGGAGATTATACACACTTTCCACGACCACACTCTCACAAGGAGATTATACACTCTCTACATTACAATACTCTCACAGGGAGATTATTCACACTCTCGACGACCACACTCTCACAGGGAGATTATTCACTCTCTCCACGACCACACTCTCACAGGGAGATGATCCACTCTCACCACGACCACACTCTCTCAAGGAGATTATACACACCCTCCACGACCACAATCTCACAAGGAGATTAAACACTCTCTCCAGGACCACATGCTCACAGGGAGATTACACACTTTCTCCATGACCACACTTTCACAAGGAGATTATACACTCTCTCCACGACCACACTCTGGCAAGGAGATTATACACTCACTGCACGACCACTCTCTCACAAGATGATTATGCACTCTCTCCACGCTCACAGTCTCGCAAGGAGATTATACACTCTCTCCTCGACCACATGCTCACAAGTTCACAAGTAGATTACACACTCTCTCCATGACCACTCTAGAACAAGGAGATTATGCACTGTCTCCACGACCACACTCTCAGAAGGAGATCATACACTCTCTCCACGACCACACTCTCGCAAGGAGATTATACACACCCTCCATGACCACTCTCTCACAGAGAGATTGTACACTCTCTCCACATCTACACTCTCAGAAGGAGATTATACATTCACTCCACGACCACACTTTCACATGTAGATTATACACTCTCTCAGGAGCACACTCTCGCAAAGGAGATTATACACTCTCTCCACGACCACATGCTCACAGGTAGATTACACACTCTCTCCATGACCCCTCTAGCACAAGATGATTATACACTGTCTCCACGACCACACTCTCACAAGGAGATTATACATTCTCTCCATGACTGCACTCTCACAAGGAGATTGTACATTCTCTACACGACCACACTGTCACGAAGGAGATTATACACATTTTCCACGACCACACTCTCACAAGGAGATTATACACTCTCTACATTACAATACTCTCACAGGGAGATTATTCACACTCTTGACGACCACACTCTCACAGGGAGATTATTCACTCTCTCCACGACCACACTCTCACAGGGAGGTGTTCCACTCTCTCCACGACCACACTCTCTCAAGGAGATTATACACACCCTCCACGACCACAATCTCACAAGGAGATTAAACACTCTCTCCAGGACCACATGCTCACAGGGAGATTACACACTTTCTCCATGACCACCCTCTCACAAGGAGATTATACACTCTCTCCACGACCACACTCTGGCAAGGAGATTATACACTCACTGCACGACCACTCTCTCACAAGATGATTATGCACTCTCTCCACGCTCACAGTCTCGCAAGGAGATTATACACTCTCTCCTCGACCACATGCTCACAAGTTCACAAGTAGATTACACACTCTCTCCATGACCACTCTAGAACAAGGAGATTATGCACTGTCTCCACGACCACACTCTCAGAAGGAGATCATACACTCTCTCCACGACCACACTCTCGCAAGGAGATTATACACACCCTCCATGACCACTCTCTCACAGAGAGATTGTACACTCTCTCCACATCTACACTCTCAGAAGGAGATTATACATTCACTCCACGACCACACTTTCACATGTAGATTATACACTCTCTCAGGAGCACACTCTCGCAAAGGAGATTATACACTCTCTCCACGACCACATGCTCACAGGTAGATTACACACTCTCTCCATGACCCCTCTAGCACAAGATGATTATACACTGTCTCCACGACCACACTCTCACAAGGAGATTATACACTCACTCCACGACCACAGTTTTGCAATGAGATTATTCACTCCCTCCACGAGCACATTCTCAGAAGGAATTTATACACTCTCTCCAAGACCACCCTCTCACAAGGATATTACACACTCCCTCCACAACCACACTCTCTTAAGGAGATTATACTCTGTCATCCACGACCACACTCTCACAAGAGATTATACACTTTTTCCACGACCACACTCTCGCATGGAGATTATACACTCTCTCCAGGACCACACTCTCACAAGAGATTATACACTCTCTTCACGACCACTCTCTCACAGGGAGATTATACACTCTCTCCACGTCTACACTCTCAGAAGGAGATTATACACTCTCTCCACTATACCCTCTCACAAGGAGATTATACACTCTCTCCACGACCTCACTGGTTTTTCCAAAGTGCTCCTGTTTCCTCCCATAGTCCAAAGGCATACTAAGTACATTAACTGGTCATTGTAAATTGTCCAGTGATAAGGTCATGTTTAATTGGGCTTTTTGGAAGTTGCTGGGTCTGCATCTTTTGAAGTGCTGGAAGACCATTGTTTATTTATCACTAAATAAATAAACATGAATTCCATTGCTGGTGTTTCAAGAATATTGGGACAGATACATGGATAGAAATGTTTTAGCAGGGTAAAGGCCAAACATAGTCTTCGTGGGGAATCTTGGTTGGCATGGACCACTTAATCTCCTCAAACCATCAGGCACCTGAAGCAGTGTGGGATTTCTTCATTCACTACACTCTGAATGAATTCTATGACCTACATACTCAGTTTTCAGGATTCTTCTTAACTTTTGTTCTCAATGTCATGTTTATTTGTGCAGTTTGTCTGCCTTTGTACATTGGTTGTTTGTCAGTCTTTGCCCGTTTATGTATCATTTTTCATCAAACTGAAATGTATTCAAATGTTCTATTTTTGTTTCCAGGACAGAGATGGCTAATACAGAGGCGGTTAATTATCGATAAATAAATAAAGCTAATGTTTAATCTTTAGGTGGGGTATGAAATGGAGATATATTCATTAGATGTATATGGACTTGCTGGGCATGGGCATTTTCTTCCACTGTAGAATTTCAAACACAAGAAATTCTGCAGATGCTACACATCCAAAGCAGCTTATTCAAAATGGTTCCTTCAGGTTGCTCCAGTCGGGAAGTGGTGGGGTTAGTGGAGATAACCCAATACTGCCTACTAAATGCTCCCAAAGGCATGTGTCTCTGATTGCCTATGACAACCAAGCCCAACTCCTGGCCTTCACATGTACAAGCTACCAGCCTGGTGGAAAAATTTCTACTGACAGGAGAAGGGGCAAAGGTGGGTTACTGGTGCCTCCAAACCAGTCACTCGGGGCAGTTGGGTCTCGTCAGCCATGGCTGGCAGCTCATCTAGGAGAAAGAAAACTCTCATCTGAAACCTTTAGGTAGACCTAGAAGGAAAATGTGGAACTGGAGACCCTAAGGCAGTCCTATGTTGAGTTTAACATTGACTGGCAGCTCCTGAGATGCTGTTCTTGTCAAACAGTTTCAATCTTTGCTGTTGCATGGGCAACCACTTGCTCTCCATATTGTACTGTCCCAACTTTCTTTCTGGCTTGTGTATCATGTAGACAGCTGCGACACAACATCCGTGGTCGAACCCAAACAGAGAACCTCATGACACAAAGTGTCAGAGGAACTCAGCAGGTCAGGCAGCATCTACGGAGAGAAACAAAGAGTTGATGTTTCAAGCCGAGATCTTCACCAGTCCTACCAACTGCCAGCTTGTATTCCTTCTCCTCATCCCACCTTGTTTGGGAATAAGAAACAGAAAACTTGTTTTTAAGTGACACCATTCACCAGACAGGAAGCAAAGAGTGGGAATAAACGGGACCTTTTCAGAATGGCAGGCAGTGACTAGTGGGGTACCGCAAGGCTCAGTGCTGGGACCCCAGTTGTTTACAATATATATTAATGACTTAGACGAGGGAATTAAATGCAGCATCTCCAAGTTTGCGGATGGCACGAAGCTCGGCGGCAGCGTTAGCTGTGAGGAGGATGCTAAGAGGATGCAGGGTGACTTGGATAGGTTAGGTGAGTGGGCAAATTATTATCTCAATGGTGGCCGATTAGGAAAAGGGGAGGTGCAACAAGACCTGGGTGTCATTTTACACCAGTCATTGAAAGTGGGCATGCAGGGTACAGCATATGGTGAAAAAGGCGAATGGTATGCTGGCATTCATAGCAAGAGGGTTCGAGTACAGGAGCAGGGAGACACTACTGCAGTTATATAAGGCCTTGGTGAGACCACACCTGGAGTATTGTGTGCAGTTTTGGTCCCCTAATCTGAGGAAAGACATTCTTACCATACAGGGAGTACAAAGAAGGTTCACCAGATTGATTCCTGGGATGGCAGGACTTTCATATGATGAAAGACTGGATCGACTAGGCTTATACTCACTGGAATTTAGAAGATAGAGGGGGGATCGTATTGAAACTTATAAAATTCTAAAGGGATTGGACAGGCTAGATGCAGAGAGATTGTTCCCGATGTTGGGGAAGTCCAGAATGAGGGGTCACAGTTTGAGGATAAAGGGGAAGCCTTTTAGGACTGAGATGAGGAAAAACTTCTTCACACAGAGAGCGGTGAATCTGTGGAATTCTCTGCCACAGGAAACAGTTGAGGCCAGTTCATTGGCTATATTTAAGAGGGAGTTAGATATGGCCCTTGTGGCTAAAGGGATCAGGGGGTATGGAGAGAAGGCTGGTACAGGGTTCTGAGTTGGATGATCAGCCATGATCGTACTGAATGGCGATGCAGGCTTGAGCGGCTGAATGGCCTACTCCTGCACCTATTTTCCATGTCCAAAACACTATACAGTCACTGAAGTAGTTACTTTTGCATGGCAAGGCACACAGCAGCCATTCCCGGCAGCCCACAACAACACACACAAAATACTGAAGCAACTCAACAGGAACTGGAGGAAGCATCCATGGAGATGAATAAACAGTCGACAGGTGAGAGGAGGCACGAGGCCCAAGTAGGGATAGAAGGAGGGAGAAGGGGGAAGGAATAAGTATTACTGGAAGGAGAAGTTGATGTTCATACCGTCATGTTGGAGGCCACCATGAAAATGAAATATGAGGTGTTGCTCTACCACCCTGAGAGGGGCCTCATCAAGGCACAAGAGGTGGTCATGGACTGACTTGTCAGAACAGGAATAGGAATGGCACTGACTGGTTGGGCACCGGGAAATTCAGCTTTGGCAGATGGAGCAGAGGTGGTCGATAAATCGATTCCCCAAATTATAAAAACAGAATAATTTTGCCATATATTTTTGACGCAGTAGGACCCTAAACACAAGAGACTCTGCAGATGCTGGAAATCCAGAGCAACACACACAAAGCTGGAGGAATGCAGCAGGCCAGGCAGCATCTAAGGAAAAGAGCAAATAGTTGACCCTTCAGCACTCAGGACAGTAGAATCCTTCCAGGCTGCCTCAGCACAAATAATGATCCCATCTGACACAAATGATACATTGTACAGGATGTTTCAATATTTCAATGGGTGTGTGACAAATAAAGGCAATCTTTCTTTGTCCCACATAAGGCAACTTAAAAGTCCTAGGAATTTCTATAAATTCTAACTCCCCTAGCCTAGAACTTCCAGCCTGATTTACCACAGAGCACAAAAGAAGACTGCCCAGTTCATCAAGAAAGTCATAATTCAAAGCTTACCCAAAATATTTTAGAAAATTACCATTGAATACATTCTCAACCTTATGTTGTAGATCAGAACAGCTTGAGACCTGTTCAAAGGTAAGTGTAAATAAAAATGCTGTTAAGTCAGCGAGAATTATGTAGTCAAAGGAGACAGAACTGAAGAAAAATGTCAAAAAATGCCCATTTGGGAAAGAAGGAGATTTTGTTCGACACAGTACAATGTTGCAATCTGGAATGTTCTGTGGAATTGAGTTACAGAACAAATTTGATAGTTATGTTCAGATAGGAATCTGATTAAAAACTTGTATAATAACTATTCACTGAAAAGAATTTTCCTCATTTCTCCTGTGGAACTTTTATTTGCTGTAAATTTGGCTAAAGGCTCAAGCACCATGAAGAACAATGTTTTTTCTCTCGTGAAATTCAAAAGTCAAAGCAAATTTATTATTGAAGAATGCATATGTCACCATAACACTATCTTGAGATTCATTTTCTTGTGGGCTTTTATCAGAAAGTAAAGAAATGCAATAGACTCCATGAAAAGCTGGACGTAAACAAAGACTGACCAATGTGCAAAAAATAAATTGTGCAAACTTTAAAAATAAATATTTAATGCTGAGAACATAAACTGTGGTATCCTTGAAAGTGAGTGTGCAGGTTGTGAAATCAGTTGTGTGTTGAGGTGAGTGAAGTTACCCACGTTGGTTCAGAATCCCGATGAGTTTCAAGGTAGTATATGGTGATACACATGTACTTTGTGATAAATTTACATTGAACCTTGATTCCTCATCACTTTCAAAGAACAGCTCATCTTCCCTGTTCAGACACAACATTCCCAACTCCAATCACAACTTGTCTCCAGAGAGATGTCTGTAAACTTTCACTGAACCAATAGTACCTTTCATTCACAATTACTCCATAATAGTCTATTCCAGCTGAAAGTTAGCTTTAAGATTAAAGAATACCTTAAGTATTTTATCACTATTTCTTCATAAGAATCCTCATGGTACTAAATGATTTGTTTCAGTTTGGGTCTACACTCAGTGACCACTTTATTATGTCCACTTGTACCTAATAAAGTGGCCACTGAGTGTACGGTCATGGTCATCTACTTCTGTAGCCCATCCACTTCAAGGTTTGATGTGCTGTGCATTCAGAGGTGCTCTTCTGAATAACACTGTTGTAAATGCATGGTTTTCCGAGTTCTGTCACCTTCCTGTCAGCTTGAACCAGTCTGGCCATTCTCCCCGACCTCTCTCATTAACAAGGTGTTTTCACCCACAGAACTGCCACTCACTGGACTTTTTTTTCACCATTCTTTGTGAATTCCAGAGTCTGTTATGAAAATCTCAGGAAATCAATGGTTTCTAAGATACTTGAATCATTCCATCTGGCACCAACAATCATTCTACAGTCAAAGTTCATTTCCTCCCCAATCTGATGTTTGGTCTGAACAACTGAACCTCTTGACCATGACTGCATGCTTTTATGCATTGAGTTGCTGCTACATGATTGGCTGATTAGATATTTGCAATAACAAGCAGATTACAAGCAAAACTAATAAAGTGGCCACTGAGTAATTATCATGGACCTCTGGGCATTTAAGAAATAAGATGAAATAAAGACTTTAGCAGAAAAGGGAACAAGTGATTGTTCTGCAGTCATTCCCACCCTGGTTGACTCAGCACAAAACCAGACCTTCCCAGGTCAGCATGCAGCAGCTAGGTCCTGAACCAAATGTGCGATTCAAACCACTCCCTGTGTGTATTTTGGACAGAGCTACAACCATTTCCTTCTTGTCCACCTGCCAGGAGAGCATCATGGAATTATTGTGCTCGCTCCACTGCAGAGGCAGGAGTCTAGAGGTAATAAAGCTTTGGCAGTGCTTGCTGAGTGAGACTCAAAACAACTTTCACTGGTAGATGTTTTTAACTGTTTAACACAGTGATCAGTGCCAACCCACACTAATGTGTTATGCATTCTGTGTTTGCCATTTCTCCTTGGATGATGTCTCTGTCAAAGGAATTTTATTCTCAAATGCTACCATATTCTACTTTGAGATTCAGTTGTGCAGCCGTAAGAACAACAATAGAATTTATGAAAAACTGTACAAAGACTGACAAACAACCCGTGTACAAAAAAAGACATTATGCAAATAGAAACATAGAAAACCAACAGCACAATACAGGCCCTTCGGTCCACAAAGCTATGCCGAACTTGTCCTTAACTGAGAAATTACCTAGGATTACCCACTGCCCGCTATTTTTCTGAGCTCCTTATAACTGACCAGAAGTCTCTGAAAAGACCCTGTCGTATCCGCCTCCACCACCGCCGCCGGCAGCCCATTCCACGCACTCACCACTCTCTGCATAAAAAAAACTTACTCCTGACATCTCCTCTGTACCTACTTCCAAGCACCTTAAAACTGTGCCCTCTAGCCAGATCAACCTTGGGGAAAAAGCCTCTGACTATCCACACGATCAATGCCTCTCATCATCTTATACACCTCTATCATGTCACCTCTCATGCTCCATCGTTCCAAAGAGAAAAGGCCAAGCTCACTCAACCTGTTCTCATAAAGCATGCTTCCCAATCCAGGCAACATCCTTGTAAATCTCCTCTGCACCCTTTCTATGGATTTCACATCCTTCTTATAGTGAGGCAACCAGAACTGAGAGCGGTACTCCAAGTGTTGTCTGACTAGGGTCCAATATTAAATTAGATTAGATTAGATTCAACTTTATTGTCATTGTGCCGAATTCACATACAAAGCCAATGAAATGCGGTTAGCATTTAACCAGAAATGCAAAGAATAGTGTTATTTACAAAATAACTGCGAATAAAAAGTAAGTGCTACAGCACACAAATACAAAAGTATTCAGACAGTACAATATGGGTGCAATACTGCTTAGCGCTGTGGTGTGAGATGCAGCAGGGTCACAGCATCAGGGAAGAAGCCCTTCCTGTGCTTGCTGGTGCGGGAGCCTACCGGATGGGAGGAGTGTGAAAAGGCCATAGTTAGGGTGAGATGCATCCTTGATAATGCTTTTCGCCCTGCCCAGGCAGTGTTTATGGTAGATGTTCTCAATGGTGGGCAATTGGGTGCCGATATAGCTACAACATTACCTCTCGGCTCCTAAGGTCAATCCCATGATTGATGAAGGCCAATGCACTGTATGCTTTCTTAACCACAGAGTCAACCTGCACAGCAGCTTTGAGTGTCCTATGGACTCAGACCCCAAGATCCCTCTGATCCTCCACACTGCCAAGAGTCTTACCATTAATACTATATTCTGTCATCATATTTGACCTACCAAAACGAACCACCTCACACTTACCTGAGTTGAACTCCATCTGCCACTTCTCAGCCCAGTTTTGCATCCTATTGATGTCCCGCTGTAACCTCTGACAGCCCTCCACACTATTGACAACATCTCCAACATTTGTGTCATCAGCAAATTTACTAACTCATCCCTCCACTTCTTCATCCAGGTCATTTATAAAAATCACAAAGAGTAGGGGTCCCAGAACAGATCCCTGAGCAACACTTACTGGTAACCAACCTCCATGCACAATATGACTCATCTACAACCATTCTTTGCCTTCTGTGGGCAAGCCAATTCTGAATCCACAAAGCAATGTCCCCTTGGATCCCATGCCTCCTTATTTTCTCAATAAGCCTTGCATGGGGTACCTTGTCAAATGCCTTGCTGAATTCCATGTACACTACATCTACTGCTCTACCTTCATCAATGTCTTCAGACACATCCTCAAAAAAATTCAATCAGGCTTATAAGGCACGACCTGTCTTTGACAAAGCCATGTTGACTATTCCTAATCTTTTTATGCCTCTCCAAATGTTCATGAAGAGGATGGAGATCCTCTCAGGATCTTCTCCATCGACTTACCAACCACTGAAATAAGACTCACTGGCCTAAATTTCCTGGGCTAGTTCTACTCCTTTTCTTGAATATTGGAACAACATCCACAACCCTACAATCCTCCAACCCTCCGAAACATCTCTCATCCCCATTGATCATGCAAAGATCATCGCCAGAGGCTCAGCAATCACCTTCCTTGCCTCCCAGAGTAGCATGGGGTACATCTCATCCAGTCCAGGTGACTTATCCAACTTGATGCTTTCCAAAAGCTCCTGCACATCCTCTTTCTTAATATCTACATGCTTAAGCTTTTTAGTCACTGTAAGATATCCCTACAATCACCAAGATCCTTTTCCGTAGTGAATACTGAAGTAAAGTACTCATTATGTACCTCTGCTATCTCCGTACACACTTCTCCACTGTCACACTTGATTGGTCCTATTCTCTCATATCTTATAGAAATATAGAAACATAGAAATTATGTGCAGGAGTAGAACATTCCACTCAAGCCTGCACCACCATTCAGTATGATCATGGCTGATCATCCAACTCAGAACCCTGTACCTGCCTTCTCTCCATACCCCCTGATCCCTTTAGCCACAAGGGCCATATCTAACTCCCTCTTAAATATAGCCAATGAACTGGTCTCAACTGTTTCCTGTGGCAGAGAATTCCACAGATTCACCAATCTCGGTGTGAAAAAGTTTTTCTTCTTCTCGGTCCTAAAAGGCTTCCCCTTTATCCTCAAACTGTGACCCCTCGTTCTAGACTTCCCCAACATCGGGAACAATCTTCCTCCATCTAGCCTGTCCAATCCCTTTAGAATTGTATACATTTCAATAAGATCCCCCCTCAATCTTCTAAATTCCAGAGAGTATAAGCCTAGTCGATCCAATCTTTCATCATATGAAAGTCCTGCCATCCTAGGAATCAATCTGGTGAACCTTTTTTGTACTCCTTCTATGGCAAGAATGTCTTTCTTCAGATTAGGGGACCAAAACTGCACACAATACTCCAGGTGTGATCTCACCAAGGCCTTGTACAACTGCAGCAGTACCTCCCTGTTCCTGTACTCGAATCTTTTTGCTATGAATGCCAGCATACCATTCGCCTTTTTCACCGCCTGCTGTACCTGCATGCCCACTTTCAATGACTGGTGTATAATGACACCCAGGTCTCATTGCACCTCCCCTTTTCCTAATCGGCCACCATTCAGATAATAATCTGTTTTCCTGTTTTTGCCACCAAAGTGGATAACCTCACATTTATCTTCATTAAATTGCATCTGCCATGAATTTGCCCACTTCCCTAACCTATCCAAGTCTCCCTGCATCCTCTTAGCATCCTCCTCACAGCTAACACTGCCGCCCAGCTTCGTGTCATCCACAAACTGGGAGATGCTGCATTTAATTCCCTCGTCTAAGCCATTAATATATATTGTGAACAACTGGGGTCCCAGCACTGAGCCTTGCAGTACCCCACTAGTCACCGCCTGCCAGACTGAAAAGAACCATTTATTCCCACTCTTTGCTTCCTGTCTGCCAACCAATTCTCTATCCACATCAATACCATACCCCCAATACCCGTTTAAGTTTGCACACTAATCTGTGTGGGACCTTGTCAAAAGCCTTTTGAAAATCCAAATGTACCACATCCACTGATTCTCCCCTATCCACTCTACTAGTTACATCCCCAAAAAATTCTATGAGATTCATCAGACGTGATTTTCCTTTCACAAATCCATGCTGACTTTGTCCGATGATTTCACCACTTTCCAAATATGCTGTTATAACATCTTTGGTAACTGACTCTAGCATTCTCCCCACCACCAATGTTAGGCTAACCGGTCTATAATTCCCCGATTTCTCTCTCCCTCCTTTTTTAAAAAGCGGGGTTACATTAGCCACCCTCCAATCCTCAGGTACTAGTCCAGAATCTAAAGAGTTTTGAAAAATTATCGCTAATGCATCCACTATTTCTTGAGCTACTTCCTTGAGCACTCTGGGATGCAGGCCATCTTGGCCCTGGGGATTTATCTGCCTTTAATCCCTTCAATTTACCTAACACCACTTCCCCACTAACATGTATTTCCCTCAGTTCCTCCATCTCACTGGACCCTCTGTCCCCTACTATTTTTGGAAGATTATTTATGTCCTCCTTAGTGAAGACAGAACCAAAGTAGTTATTCAATTGGTCTGCCATGTCCTTGTTCCCCATGATCAATTCACCTGTTTCTGACTGTAACGGACCTACATTTGTCTTAACCAATCTTTTTCTTTTCACATATCTATAAAAGCTTTTACAGTCAGTTTTTATGTTCCCTGCTAGTCTTCTCTCATAATCTTTTTTCCCTTTCCTAATTAAGCCCTTTGTCCTCCTCTGCTGAACTCTGAATTTCTCCCAGTCCTCAGGTGTGCCACTTTTTCTGTCTAATTTGTATGTTTCTTCTTTGGAATTGATACTATCCTTAATTTCCCTTGTCAGCCACAGGTGCACTACCTACCCTGGTTTACTCTTTTGCCAACCTGCGATGAACAATTGTTGTAGTTCATCCATGCGATCTTTAAATGCTTGCCATTGCATATCCACCGTCAACCCTTTAAGTGTCATTTGCCAGTCTATCTTAGCTAATTCATGTCTCATACCTTCAAAGTTACCCTTCTTTAAATTCAGAACCTTTGTTTCTGAATTAACTATGTCACTCTCCATCTTAATGAAGAATTCCACCATATTATGGTCACTCTTACCCAAGGGGCCTCTCACGACAAGATTGCTAACCCTTCCTCATTGCTCAATATCCAGTCTAGAATGGTCTGCTCTCTAGTTGGTTCCTTGACATGTTGGTTCAGAAAACCATCCCGCATACAT
Organism: Mobula hypostoma; assembly: GCF_963921235.1. Classification (NCBI taxonomy): domain Eukaryota; kingdom Metazoa; phylum Chordata; class Chondrichthyes; order Myliobatiformes; family Myliobatidae; genus Mobula; species Mobula hypostoma. The sequence continues at coordinate 111,531,016 of NC_086104.1, forward strand.
TCCAAGAAATCCTCATCCTCAGCACCCTTACCAATTTGGTTCACCCAATCTATATGTAGATTGAAGTCACCCATTATAACCGCTGTTCCTTTATTGCACGCATTTCTAATTTCCTGTTTAATACCATCCCCAATCTCACTACTACTTATCCTCTTGTTCTTCACATACTTGTAGAATGCCTTGGGGTTTTCCTTAATCCTGTCCGCCAAGGCGTTCTCATGGCCCCTTCTGGCTCTCTTAATTTTATTCTTAAGCTCCTTCCTGCTAGCCTTACAATCTTCTAGATCTTTATCATTACCTAGCTTTTCAAACCTTTCATAAGCTCTTCTTTTCTTCTTGACTAGATTTACAACAGTCTTTGCGCACCATGGTTCTTGTACCCTACCATCCTTTCCCTGTCTCACTGGAACATACCTATGCAGAACTCCAGGCAAATATCCCCGAACATTTGCCACATTACTTCCGTACATTTCCCTGAGAACATCTGTTTCCAATTTATCCTTCCTGATAGCCTCATATTTCCCCTTACTCCAATTAAATGCTTTCCTAACTTGTCTGTTCCTATCCCTCTCCAATGCTATGGTAAAGGAGATAGAATTGTGATCACTATCTCCAAAAGTCTCTCCCACTGAGAGATCTGACACCTGACCAGGTTCATTTCCCAATACCAGATCAAGTACAACCTCTCCTCTTGTAGGCTTATCTACATATTGTGTCAAAAAACTTTCTTGAACACACCTAACAAACTCTACCCCATCTAAACCCCTCACTCTAGGGACATGCCAATTGATAAGTAAGTAAATAATACTGAGAATATGAGTTGTAGAGTTTTTGAAAGTAAGTCCATAGGTTATGGAATTAGTTCAGAGTTGTGGTGAGTGAAGTTATCATGTTGGTCAGAAGCCTGACAGTTGAAGGGTAATAACTGTTCCTAAATCTGGAGGCTTTGGACGTAAGACTCCTGGTACCACCTGTCTGATGGTAGTAGCAAGAAAAGAGCATGTCCTGGTTAGTGGGTGACCTTGATAATGGATGCTGCTTTCCTGTGGCAGGACTCACTGTAAATGTGCTCAATGGTGTGGACTTTAGCAAGGTTTTTGACGAGGTCAATTATACAGGCTAGTCTGTGACGCTAGAAGGTAGGGAACCAGGGGTAGATAGTGGACTGATTCAAAATTGGCTCAGTGGTAGGAAGCAGAGGGTGATGGTCGAGGGTGGCTTTCTCAGACTGGAGGCCTGTGTCTAGTGGTGTATCAAAGGGGTTGGTACTGGGACCTTTTGTTGCTTGTGGTTTATATAAATAATTCAGATCTTGATGTACAAGGCATGGTTGGTAAATCTGGAGACGAGACTAAAATAGTTGATGTTGTAGACAGTGAACAAGGTTGTGAAGAATCACAGTGGGACCTCAATCAACTGAAAGTTGCATCACAGGTAGACAGGGCAGTGAAGGAGGCAATTGGCAGGCTGGCCTTCATCAGTCAGGACAGGAGTTTGGAAGTTATGCAAGACCACACTTGCAATATCGTGCATTGTTTTTGTCACCCCGATAAGTGATAGATGTGATTAAATTAGAAAGATTGCAGAAAAGATTTACCAAGATGTTGCTTGGACATTGTAGCCTAAGTTACAAGGAGAAGTTGTGAAGACTAGGACTTCATTTCCTGGAATGTAGGAGAGAAGGGGTGAACGGATAGAGGTAAACAAGATCATAAAGGGCATAGACAGGGTGAAAGCATACCATCTTTCTCTCCTAAGTATAGATGATAAAAACCGGAAAGCACAGGTTTTAGATCAGAGGTGAAAGGTTTAAAAGGAACATTGGGGTCACCCTCTTCAAACTATGTGTGGTCTGTAATTGGAATGAGCTGCCAGAAATAGCAGTTGAAGCAGGCACATTAGCAACTTTAAATACCATTCAGAACATTTAAAGGAAAGTTTTAGAGTGTTTGTAGATGGGCCAAACATGGGCTGATGGGACTAGCTCAATAGATAATATATTTGACGTGGATCACTTAGGCCGTATGCTGTATGATACTTTGATTCTGTGCTTTTTTGGAGTGTTTGTTCATGGTCTCCAAATGGACTTGCCATTGGTCACATAGCACAAGTAGACTCACATCCCAAAGCTCTCGCCTATCCTGATGGGAAAACCAGCAGAATTCTCTGATTAATTGCTGTTTGGCTATTGTCCATTTTAATTCCATCCCCAGAGCAAATGAAAGTAACTCTTCAAAGAATAGAATGGATTATCGGCACCCAATTGCCCACCATTGAGAACATCTACCATAAACACTGCCTGGGCAGGGCGAAAAACATTATCAGGGATGCATCTCATCCTAACCATGGACTTTTTACTCTCCTCCCATCGGATAGGTGCTACAGGAGCCTCCGCTCCCACACCAGCAGACACAGGAAGAACTTCTTCCCTGAGGCTGTGACACTGCTGAACCTCACATCACAGTGCTAAGCAGTATTGCATCTGTATTGTACTGTCTCAGTACTTTTATATTTGTGTGCTGTAGCACTTCTTTTAAATTTGCAGTTATTTTGTAAATAACACTATTCTTTGCATTTCTGGTCAGATGCTAAATGCATTTCATTGGCTTTGTATCTGTACTCAGCACAATGACAATAAAGTTGAATCTAATCTAATCTATCTAATAGGAAACAATAAAGAAACACACCTTTTCCTTACACTGTCATGATATTTCCCTCTCCAGTTGCTTGTTGATGTGTGCTAAGTAACAACAACTCACGCCTGAAGTTGGCAACTCTGTGCACTAGTACTCTGAAGTGCAGAGACTCTGGAATCTCAGCTGTGCAGTGTGGACACCTGTTAGGGAGATGGAAGAATAACCGGCTGCTCAGTTGATCGTATTCTAAATTTTAATGGGGCATTCTGATTTCAGGAACAATATCTGAGAACTTTTATTAAGCCTTATTAAAATTGGGTGGCAGGATGGAGATACCACAGGAGGTGCAAGGTGCTCCTTCCCTCCGCTAACCTACAGATCACCCTTGGTCAAGGTGTAGCACCTGCTCTGCCACCCTCCCTCCCCCCCACCCATCAGGGTCACGTGAAACCACAGGAGCAAGTGGTGGATGGTCATACGAGCAGCTGGAGCATATCACAAGTCCTGACTATTCCGCCACTGACACCAGGCAGACAATCTTTGAAGAGAACTGGAAATAACTGGAGTCACCTGTCTTGTAGAGACACTGACCAAAATGCAGCAAAGGGGAAACCATTTCAATTTCTGTAGGAAAAAAATTCCCAAGAACAACCATTGTCATGGAAAGACCATGATCGCCCATGTCATATGACGTGGCACATAATGAATGAGTGAATTGAAATTTTCATATCCTTGTTTTCTAGGTTTCCATTGCCTAGACCCTTTGCTGTCTTCTCAAGCCACATAATCAGGGTCAGAAAGGGGTGTGGGGGAAACTGAGCAAATCAGGGAGTCACAAATAGAGGGGTTCCTGTGGAAATCAGAAAAGAGAAGGAGTAAATGTTCCTTTACACTGATGTTTGGTGAATCTAGACTAGAGGTCCTAGGCCTAGAAAAGAAGCCGTTTCCCATCCTAACAGTCCTTGCCCTGATGCTATGATCAGGCTGGAGGTAGCATAGCATTAGGACAAGCACTTTTAGGATGGGAAACAGCTTCTTCCCCCACACCCTGAGCTTACTGAACTACCTGCCACCACTCATCCCATCACTTATGAAGTGCCAGTAGTATTATACTGCACTTTTTAAACTTGTCATAAATCGACCTCACGATAAATGTCAATCTTCTAGAATATTTTTATTGATTGTTTATTTATTTGTGGTAATTTTACTTCATGTGTTGCTTCATCATCCACTCATCGCTCCCCACACAGTTCTCCCTGCGCAGGTCCCATTCCTTAGCGAGTCCATGATCCATCAACCCCCCCCCCCACCCATACTTTCCTGACCCCTAGTACTTTCCCCTGTAACAACAGGAGATGCAATACCACCTCCCTCATGACCTCCCTGGGACCAAAACCACCCTTCCAGGTTCAGGTGAACCTCCTTCAACCTCATCTACAACATTTGGTGGCCCCCATGTAGCCTCCTCCACATTGGAGATCAATGGAGATGATTTGCAGAGCACTTCCAGTGGTCTTTACAAGCTCTCAGCTGCACGCCACTTCAGTTCCTCTTGTCCATCATTGGCCTTCCTCCACTGTAACGATGAAGCCTTACGCAGCCAGGAGAACCAGCACCTCATTCTGCCTGGGTACATTGATTTTTAATCTTTTCAACTTTAGTTAACTATCCACTTTGGTGTGTTTTCACCAATCCCAAACCTCACCTTCTAATCCTTCACCAGTCCTCATATTTTATTAAGATTTAGATTTATTTATCAGATGTACCTCAAAGCATATAGTGAAATGTGCCATTTGTATTAACAATCAACACAACCCGGTGTGTGCTGGGAGATGCTGGCAAGTGTCGCCACACATTCCAGCACAGCACAGCAGGCCCAAAATGTTCAACACGACAAAGCAAACAGCATCAACAACAGAATCAGACAACAGCAAAACAAGCCCCTAACCCACATACCCACAGAGAGACAGGCTTTCTACCCCAGGGCTGGCTACCTCCAGTCCCTCACTCTGGATTTCCAGACTTCCTCCAGGAAAAGTCAAAATAAATTAATTATCGAAGTATGGTGAATCTGTGGAATTCTCTGCCACAGGAAACAGTTGAGGCCAGTTCATTGGCTATATTTAAGAGGGAGTTAGATATGGCCCTTGTGGCTACGGGGATCAGGGGGTATGGAGGGAAGGCTGGGGCGGGGTTCTGAGTTGGATGATCAGCCATGATCATAATAAATGGCGGTGCAGGCTCGAAGGGCCGAATGGCCTACTCCTGCACCTATTTTCTATGTTTCTATGTTTCTATGTACCTGTTAAAGTTCCCACTAATTTGTATTGACCGGCGTGCGCAAAAATCTTGTGCTGAGCAATTTTTTGCCCAGTGACAACAACATGAGCGCACTGAATAATTCCTTCAATAAAAACAGAATAAATAAGTCGCTTCTACAATCTACAGACAAATCATCGCAAACTCCCCCTTGTCAACACCATCCACATCAGAAACCTGAAAAGGAAATGGGATTGTGTACGATCGTGAAATATACTTAACGTGCCAATGAGGTGGAGGGTGACAATCTTCTGTGTGCAGTTTAACCTACAATATTTGTGTGCTAGTAGCAAAAGATGTTGGAGTGTGCACATCTTAGAGGCAACATTGGTCGTCATATACTACCTTGAGATTCATTTTCTTGTGCCCATTTACAGGAAAATAAAGAGATACAGTGGCATTTATGAAAATACTATACACGAATACAGACTGATAAACAACCAATGGGCAAACGACAAATTGTGCAAATAGATATTTATAATACTGAGAGCACAAGTTGTAGAAAGTTTGTCTGTAGATTGAGGAATCAGTTCAAAGTTAGCTGAGTGAAGCTATTCACACTGGTTCAAAAGCCTGATGGTTGAGGGGTAATAACTGTTCCTGAACCTGGTGGAGTGGGACCTGAAGCTCCTGTACCTTCTTCCTGATGGTAGTAGGTAGCAAGAAAGGAATAAATTATTATGCATTGTATGGTACTGCTGCTGCAAAGACAACAGATTTCGCCATGTACACTGGTGATAGCAAATCCAGTTCTGAAGACTGCGTGGCCTGGATGATGGGTGCTGCTTCATTGTGGCTGCACTCCTTGCAAATGTGCTCAGTGGTGGGTTAGCTTTTGCCTGTGATGGACTGGGCCGTATCCACCATTTTCCAGAGACTTTGCAGTTCCTAGGCACAGGTGTTTTCATACCAGACCATCAGGCAACCAATTAGGATACTCCCCACTGTGCATCTATAGAGTTTGTCAATGTCTTTAGTGACGTGCTGAACCTTTCTTCGCACAGTTCCCATTATCACCCCGCTCATCAGATTCCAGCACTGGCAGCCCTTTGCATCCTTGCCTATCAACCAGTCGCTACTTCACTCAGGAGATAGAAAAGACATAGCAGCAGATTTGCCAGGCAAGATTTTCACCTCATGGGAACAATACTGACCTTGACCTATTGTATTATGTGCCTCCAAGTGCTCCAAGCCCGAGCCCTCCTCCTTAACGAGGGCTGCCTTCAGTGCATTTGTTGGTGAGGCAGTGTGAGGTTTAGAAAGTGCTCAGGTGTTTTCAGAACTTTTGGTGGGCTGCAGTCATAAGGCAGGTCACAGGACCAATAAAGGGAAGTGAGTTGTGAGTACAGCAGCCACTGTGAGTGGACAGAGTTGGAGTGGCCAGTCTTTCACTCAACGGGCACAGGCAGAGATTCCAAGCCTCCAGCAAAATTTTTTCCCTGTTAGGACACATCTAACGTGCTGAAAATGGGTCCAGAGTCAGGGATATGTTTCTCCTGTGAGATGTAGGAGTTTTGGTGGGCCTCCAGTCTCTCTGATAACTACTGCACATCTGCAGCTGCTTCGGGACCACGTTAGGGAGTCGGAGATGCACCTCGATGATACTCGGCTCATAGGGGAGACTGCGGAAGTGATAGCTCGGAGATACAGAGAGCAGGTCACACCCAAGCTGCAGGAGGCAGGTAAGTGTGTGACTGTCAGGACAGAGAAAGGCAATAGGCAGATAGTGCAGAATACCCTTGTGGCTGTTTTGGTCAATAATAAGTATATTGTTGGTGGGGGGGAGCCGCAGTGACCTGATTTCTGGCACTGAATCTGTCTCTGTGGCTCAGAAGGGAAAGGGGGAGAAGAGGACTAATGTAATGATAGGAGATTCCATAGTTAGAGGAGCAGACAGAAAATACTATGGATGCAAAAGAAACGACCTGATGGTATGTGCTCAAACATGAGGAATTCTGCAGATGCTGGAAATTCAAGCAACACACATCAAAGTTGCTGGTGAACGCAGCAGGCCAGGCAGCATCTGTAGGAAGAGGTACAGTCGACGTTTCAGGCCGAGACCCTTCGTCAGGACTAAAGAAAGAGCTAGTAAGAGATTTGAAAGTGGGAGGGGGAGGGGGAGATCCAAAATGATAGGAGAAGACAGGAGGGGGAGGGATGGAGCCAAGAGCTGGACAGGTGATTGGCAAAAGGGATATGAGAGGATCATGAGACAGGAGGCCCAAGGAGAAGAAAATGGGGGAGGGGGGGAAGCCCAGAGGATGGGCAAGGGGTATAGTCAGAGGGACAGAGGGAGAAAAAGGAGAGAGAGAGAAATAATGTATGTATATAAATAACGGATGGAGTACGAGGGGGAGGTTGGGCATTAGTGGAAGTTAGAGAAGTCAATGTTGATGCCATCAGGTTGGAGGCTACCCAGATGGAATATAAGGTGTTGTTCCTCCAATCTGAGTGTAGCTTCATCTTTACAGTAGAGGAGGCCGTGGATAGACATGTCAGAATGGGAATGGGATGTGGAATTAAAATGTGTGGCCACTGGGAGATACTGCTTTCTCTAGCGGACAGAGCGTAGGTGTTCAGCAAAATGATCTCCCAGTCTGCGTCGGGTCTCGCCAATATATAGAAGGCCACATCGGGAGGACCAGACGCAGTATATCACCCCAGCCAACTCACAGGTGAAGTGTCGCCTCACCTGGAAGGACTGTCTGGGGCCCTGAATGGTGGTAAGGGAGGAAGTGTAAGGGCATGTGTAGCACTTGTTCTGCTTACAAAGATAAGTGCCAGGAGGGAGATCAGTGGGTAGGGATGGGGGGGACGAATGGACAAGGGAGTTGCGTAGGGAGCGATCCTTGCGGAAAGTGGGGGGGGGAGGGAAAGATGTGCTTAGTGGTGGGATCCCGTTGGAGGGGGCGCAAGTTACGGAGAATAATATGTTGGACCCGGAGGCTGGTGGGGTGGTAGGTGAGGACCAGGGGAACCCTATTCCTGGTGGGGTGGCGGGAGGATGGAGTAAGAGCAGATGTGCGTGAAATGGGGGAGATGTGTTTGAGAGCAGCGTTGATGGTGGAGGAAGGGAAGCCCCTTTCTTTAAAAAAGGAGGACACCTCCCTTGTCCTGGAATGAAAAGCCTCATCCTGAGAGCAGATGTGGCGGAGACGAAGGAATTACGAGAAGGGGATGGCATTTTTGCAAGGGACAGGGTGAGAAGAGGAATAGTCCAGATAACTGTGAGAGTCAGTAGGCTTATAGTAGACATCAGTAGATAAGCTGTCTTCAGAGATAGAGACAGAAAGATCTAGAAAGGGGAGGGAGGTGTCGGAAATGGACCAGGTAAACCTGAGGGCAGGGTGAAAGTTGGAGGCAAAGTTGATAAAGTCAACGAGCTCAGCATGCATGCAGGAAGCAGCGCCAATGCAGTCATCGATGTAGTGAAGGAAAAGTGGGGGACAGATACCAGAATAGGTACGGAACATAGATTGTTCCACAAAGCCAACAAAAAGGCAGGCATAGCTCGGACCCATGTGGGTGCCCATAGCTACACCTTTAGTTTGGAGGAAATAGGAGGAGCCAAAGGAGAAATTATTACAAGTAAGGACTAATTCCGCGAGACGGAGCAGAGTGGTGGTAGAGGGGAACTGATTAGGTCTGGAATCCAAAAAGAAGCAGAGAGCTTTGAGACCTTCCTGATGGGGGATGGAAGTATATAGGGGCTGGACATCCATGGTGAATGGTGAATCCAAGGTACTCCTGTTTGAGTACTGTTGGAGGGGACAGCTTACCGGGGGGAAGCGACAGTGGCCGTGCCTCCGGCACAGAGTCTGGCCCTGTAGCTCAGAAGGGTAGGGCAAGGAAGAGGAGGGCAGTTGTGATAGGGGACTCGATAGTAAGGGGGTCAGATAGGCGATTCTGTGGACGCAGTCCAGAGACCCGGATGGTAGTTTGCCTCCCTGGTGCCAGGGTCCGGGATATTTCTGATCGTGTCCAAGATATCCTGAAGTGGGAGGGTGAGGAGCCAGAGGTCGTGGCACATATAGGTACCAATGACATAGGTAGGAAAAGGGATGAGGTCCTGAAAGGAGAATATAGGGAGCTAGGAAGGGAGTTGAGAAAAAGGACCGCAAAGGTAGTAATCTCGGGATTACTGCCTGTGCCACGCAACAGTGAGAGTAGGAATGCGATGAGGTGGAGGATAAATGTGTGGCTGAGGGATTGGAGCAGGGGGCAGGGATTCAAGTTTTTGGATCATTGGGACCTCTATTGGTGCAGGCGTGACCTGTACAAAAAGGACGGGTTACACTTAAATCCTAGGGGGACCAATATCCTGGCAGGGAGATTAGCGGGGGCTACTGAGGTGACTTTAAACTAGAATGGTTGGGGGGTGGGAATCAAATTAAAGAGGCTAGGCGTGAGGAGGTTAGTTCACAACAGAGGGATGGGAACCAGTGCAGAAAGACAGAGGGGTGTAAAGTGAGCGTAGAAGCAAATGGTACAAAGGAGAAAAGTAAAAGTGGCAGGCCGACAAATCCAGGGCAAGCATTAAAAAGGGCTAAGAGAGTTGTAAAAGAGCGCCTGAAGGCTTTATGTGTCAATGCAAGGAGCATTCGTAATAAGGTGGATGAATTGAAAGTGCAGATTGTTATTAATGATTATGATATAGTTGGGATCACAGAGACATGGCTCCAGGGTGACCAGGGATGGGAGCTCAACGTTCAGGGATATTCAATATTCAGGAGGGATAGACATGAAGGAAGGGGAGGTGGGGTGGCGTTGCTGGTTAAAAAAGAGATTAACGCAATAGAAAGGAAGGACATAAGCCGGGAAGATGTGGAATCGATATGGGTAGAGCTGCGTAACACTAAGGGGCAGAAGACGCTGGTGGGAGTTGTGTACAGGCCACCTAACAGTAGTAGTGAGGTCGGAGATGGTATTAAACAGGAAATTAGAAATGTGTGCAATAAAGGAACAGCAGTTATAATGGGTGACTTCAATCTACATGTAGACTGGGTGAACCAAATTGGTAAAGGTGCTGAGGAAGAGGATTTCTTGGAATGTATGCGGGATGGTTTTTTGAACCAACATGTCGAGGAACCAACCAGAGAGCAGGCTATTCTGGACTGGGTTTTGAGCAATGAGGAAGGGTTAATTAGCGATCTTGTCGTGAGAGGCCCCTTGGGTAAGAGTGACCATAATATGGTGGAATTCTTCATTAACATGGAGAGTGACATAGTTAATTCAGAAACAAAGGTTCTGAACTTAAAGAGGGGTAACTTTGAAGGTATGAGACGTGAATTAGCTAAGATAGACTGGCAAATGACACTTAAAGGATTGACGGTGGATATGCAATGGGTAGCATTTAAAGGTTGCATGGATGAACTACAACAATTGTTCATCCCAGTTTGGCAAAAGAATAAATCAAGGAAGGTAGTGCACCCGTGGCTGACAAGAGAAATTAGGGATAGTATCAATTCCAAAGAAGTAGCATACAAATTAGCCAGAGAAAGTGGCTCACCTGAGGACTGGGAGAAATTCAGAGTTCAGCAGAGGAGGACAAAGGGCTTAATTAGGAAGGGGAAAAAAGATTATGAGAGAAAACTGGCAAAGAACATAAAAACGGACTGTAAAAGCTTTTATAGATATGTAAAAAGGAAAAGACTGATAAAGACAAATGTAGGTCCCCTGCAGACAGAAACAGGTGAATTGATTATGGGGAGCAAGGACATGGCAGACCAATTGAATAATTACTTTGGTTCTGTCTTCACTAAGGAGGACATAAATAATCTTCCAGAAATAGTAAGGGACAGAGGGTCCAGTGAGATGGAGGAACTGAGTGAAATACATGTTAGTAGGGAAGTGGTGTTAGGTAAATTGAAGGGATTGAAGGCAGATAAATCCCCAGGGCCAGATGGTCTGCATCCCAGAGTGCTTAAGGAAGTAGCCCAAGAAATAGTGGATGCATTAGTGATAATTTTTCAAAACTCGTTAGATTCTGGACTAGTTCCTGAGGATTGGAGGGTGGCTAATGTAACCCCACTTTTTAAAAAAGGAGGGAGAGAGAAACCGGGGAATTATAGGCCGGTTAGCCTAACGTCGGTGGTGGGGAAACTGCTGGAGTCAGTTATCAAGGATGTGATAACAGCACATTTGGAAAGCGGTGAAATGATCGGACAAAGTCAGCATGGATTTGTGAAAGGAAAATCATGTCTGACGAATCTCATAGAATTTTTTGAGGATGTAACTAGTAGAGTGGATAGGGGAGAACCAGTGGATGTGGTATATTTGGATTTTCAAAAGGCTTTTGACAAGGTCCCACACAGGAGATTAGTGTGCAAACTTAAAGCACACGGTATTGGGGGTAAGGTATTGGTGTGGGTGGAGAATTGGTTAGCAGACAGGAAGCAAAGAGTGGGAATAAACGGGACCTTTTCAGAATGGCAGGCGGTGACTAGTGGGGTACCGCAAGGCTCAGTGCTGGGACCCCAGTTGTTTACAATATATATTAATGACTTGGATGAGGGAATTAAATGCAGCATCTCCAAGTTTGCGGATGACACGAAGCTGGGTGGCAGTGTTAGCAGTGAGGAGGATGCTAAGAGGATGCAGGGTGACTTGGATAGGTTGGGTGAGTGGGCAAACTCATGGCAGATGCAATTTAATGTGGATAAATGTGAAGTTATCCACTTTGGTGGCAAAAATAGGAAAACAGATTATTGTCTGAATGGTGGCCGATTAGGAAAAGGGGAGGTGCAACGAGACCTGGGTGTCATTATACACCAGTCATTGAAAGTGGGCATGCAGGTACAGCAGGCGGTGAAAAAGGTGAACGGTATGCTGGCATTTATAGCGAGAGGATTCGAGTACAGGAGCAGGGAGGTACTACTGCAGTTGTACAAGGCCTTGGTGAGACCACACCTGGAGTATTGTGTGCAGTTTTGGTCTCCTAATCTAAGGAAAGACATCTTTGCCATAGAGCGAGTACAAAGAAGGTTCACCAGATTGATTCCTGGGATGGCAGGACTTTCATATGAAGAAAGACTGGATGAACTGGGCTTGTACTCGTTGGAATTTAGAAGATTGAGGGGGGATCTGATTGAAACGTATAAGATCCTAAAGGGATTGGACAGGCTAGATGCGGGAAGATTGTTCCCGATGTTGGGGAGGTCCAGAACAAGGGGTCACAGTTTGAGAATAGAGGGGAAGCCTTTTAGCACCGAGATTAGGAAAAACTTCTTCACACAGAGAGTGGTGAATCTGTGGAATTCTCTGCCACAGCAAACTGTTGAGGCCAGTTCATTGGCTATGTTTAAGAGGGAGTTAGATATGGCCCTTGTGGCTACAGGGGTCAGGGGGTATGGAGGGAAGGCTGGGTTCTGAGTTGGATGATCAGCCATGATCATAATAAATGGCGGTGCAGGCTCAAAGGGCCGAATGGCCTACTCCTGCACCTATTTTCTATGTTTCTATGTTTCTAAAATAAAGCGGTGGGGGCCAGGGAACTTAAAATCATCAAAAAGTTTAAGAGCGTGAGAAGTGTCACGAACATTGGTAGGAAGGGATTGAACAAAGGGGAATAAAACCGTGTCGAGGTATGCAGAAACGAGTTCGGTGGGGCAGAAGCAAGCTGAGACAATAGGTCTGCCAGGACAGGCAGGTTTGTGGATCTTGGGTAGGAGGTAGAAACGGGAAGTGCGAGGTGCGGGAACTATAAGGTTGGAAGCAGTGGATGGGAGATCCACTGAGCGGATAAAGTCGGTGATGGTGTGGGAGACAATGGCCTGGTGCTCCTTAGTGGGGTCATGATCGAAGGGTAAATAAGAGGAGGTGTCCGCGAATTGTCACTGTGCCTCGGCAAGGTAGAGGTCAGTACGCCAGACTCATACCTCTTTTGCCAATCACCTGTCCAGCTCTTGGCTCCATCCCTCCCCCTCTCCCTCCCACTTTTAAATCTCTTACTAGCTCTTTCTTCAGTTAGTCCTGACAAAGGATCTCGGCTTGAAACGTCGACTGTACCTCTTCCCAAAGATGCTGCCTGGCCTGCTGTGTTCACCAGCAACTTTGACGTGTGTTGCTTGATGGTATGTGCTTCTTAGATGCCAGGGTCAGGGATGTCATGAATTAGTAGTCATGGTACATACTGGTACCAACAACACTGGCAGAAAAAGGGAGGAGGTCCCAGGAGAGAATAGAGTGGAGAAAACTGAAAAAGGAGGAGGTCCCGAGAGAGAAAGCTGAAGAGCAGGACCTCGAGGACAGTAATTTCTGGATTTCTGCCTATGCCATGAGCCAGGGAGGACAAGAATCAGATGATTTGGCAGATGAATTTGTGGCAGGAGGCAGGGTTTCAGCTTTCTAGATCATTGGGATCTCTTCTGGGGAAGGTACGACTTGTATTAAAGGGATCGATTACATCTGACCCCAAGGGGGAACCAATATCCTTGCAGGCAGGTTTGCTAGAACTGTTGGGGACGGTGTAAACCAATTTGACAGGAGGATGAGAAACTGAGTGGTAAGGCTGAGGATGGGGCAGTTAGCACACAAGTAGATGCAGTGTATAGTGAAACTGTGTTGAAGGAACCAAAGAGTCTCCCGATGATGGGGCAAAATTGCAGTCAGTGGGATGAGTTAAAATGTAACAGTAAAAAACAAAAAGGATGATGAATACAGGACTGAAGGTGTCATATTTGATAGCCCTGGGAGATTTCAATATGCAGGTAGATTGGGAAAAAAACAGGTTGGTGCTGGATCCCAACAAAGGGAATCTCTAGAATGCCAATGAGATAACGTTTTAAGACAGTTGAGCCTACGAGGGAAAAGGCAATTCTGGATTGTGTAATGAATCAGATTTGATTTGGAAGCTTAAGGTAAAGGAACCCTTAGAAGGCAGTAATTATAATAGAATTCACCCTGCAGTCTGAGAGGGAGAAGATAAAGTCAGATCGATCAGTATTGCTGTGGAGTAAAGGGAATTAGAGGCATGAGAGAGGAGCTGGCCAAAGTTGATTGGAAAGGGACACTAGTGGAGATGACGGCAGAACAGCAATGGCTGGAGGTTTTGGAGGCAATTCAGAAGGCACAGGATAGATATATCCCAAAGATGAACAAGTATTCTAAAGGGAGGAAGAGGCATCAGTGAGCGACAAGAAAAGTCAAAGACAGTATGAAAGCAAAAGACAGAACATATGGCAAAAAAAAATTGCGAAGTTAGAGGATTGGGAAACTTCTAAGAACTGACAGAAGACAATTAGAAAAAAAAACAAAAGAAGAGAAAAGATGAGCTAGCCAAAAATAAAGAGGATACCAAAAGTTTTTTTTTCAGATGTATGAAGAGTAAAAGAGGTGTAAGTGGATATCGAACTGCTGGAAAATTATGCTAGAGAGGTAGTAATGGGGGTAAAGAAATTGAAGAATTTTGCATCACTCTTCACTGTGAAAGACACCAACAGTATACCAGAAGTTCAAGGGTGTCATGGGACAGAAATGAATGTAATTGCTGTTACCAAGGAGATGCTGCTTGGGAAGCTGAAAGATCTGAAGGAACAGTTAATAAGTCAACTGGACCAGATGGATTACACACCAGGGTTCTGAAAGGGGCAGCTGAAGAGATTGTGGAGGCATAAGTAGTGAACCTTCAAGAATCACTAGATTATGAAAATTGCAAGTGTCATTCCACTCTTTAAGAAGGGAGGGAGGCAGAATTTGATGGCCCTGAGTTTATAGTTTAGAAGGATGGAGGGATCTCACTAAAGTCTGTGGAATATTGAAAGGTCTGGATGGAGTGGATGTGGAGAGAATATTTCTAGTGGGTGAGTGAGTCTAGGACCTTAGAATAGGACATATTTTAAAACAGAAATGAGAAGGAATTTCTTCAGCCAGAATCTGCGGAATTCCTTGCCACAGGTGGTCAAGATATTGGACATGCTTAAAATGAAGGTTAATAGGTTTTTGATTAGTAATGGTGTTAAAGGTTATGTGGAAAAGGCAGGATAATGGGGTTGAGAGGGAAAAGTAAATCAGCCACGATTGAAGACTTGGTGGGCTGAATGTCTGAATTCTGGTCCTCAATCTTATAGCCTTTTGGTCTCTCCCCTACCCCTAACTCACTTCATCTCCCTTTTGTTAATCTCTTTTGGCAGCCTCCATCTGCTTGTCACTGTCTCCCAACTCCATCTCTCCCCAGCACATCCTGGTCATCAGTCACCCCTCCTCATTGCCCCTTTCACCTTAGGCTCCTGTCTCAACACTCCCGCTCTCCTCTTTGGAGTGGCCATCTCCCCTCTCCACTTGTAGTCCTGATGCAGGGTCTTGACTCGACATGCTGACAGTCCCCTTCCTCCCACAGACATCGCCTGACCCAGTGAGATCCTCCAGCAGACAGCTCGTTGCTCCAGCTTTGTGCATTGTCCTACCATATCTGTTGCAGCTCCACTGGATAATCTGGGCTTCTTTTCCTCTGACTGAAGGGTAACCCAACAGATTTATCTAAAAATCTAATAGACATAGATGTGGTAGGTAGTCAAAACTTTTTTCCAGTAGTAGATGTCAAAATAAGAGTGCATCATTCTGAAATGAGTCGACCCAGTAAAAGTGTGTCTGGAAGGAAGTTGTTTTTTATTAACACACAAGGACTGGTTGATGTCTGGCGTATGCTGGCAGAGAGGATAACATACAGTGTAGAATCACTATGTTTAAGAGCCACTTCAAAAACTATCAAAACATGTGAAAAGTCAGAAGACCAGAAGACATGGGAGCAGAATTAGGCCATTCAGCCCATTCAGACTGCTCCACCATCCTATCATGGCTGATATATATTTAACCCTCTCAATCCCATTCCTCAGCCTTCTCTCCACAACTTTTGACATCCTAACTAATCAATAACCCATCATCCTCCACTTTAAATATACCCAATTACTTGGCCAATAGTCATGGTGCAAAGCAGGCAAATGGGATTAATTTAAATGGGCAAAGAGACCAGCATATACAGTATTGTGCAAGACTTAGGCACAAATATATAGCTGGGGTGCCTAAGACTTTTGCACAGTACTGTATATGCCGGTCTCTTTGCCCATTTAAATTAATCCCATTTGCCTGTATTGCACTGTATTGCTGCTGCTGCAAAACAAAAACACATTTCGTGACGTATGTGAGTGATAATAAACCAGATTCTGATATTGGTCTCTATTGTGGACTGAGAGTGGGAAGAGGGCAGAGAGAGGAGAATCATGGTTGGGAACAGGTGAATGGAGAGGGGAGGGAGTGAGAAGCACCAGAGAGACATTCTGTAATAAACCAATAAAACAATTGTTTGGAATCAGATGACCTTGCCTGGTGTCTCACCCATGACACTCCCTGCCCCTGGCATAACACTACCCGCCCCACACTCCTCCTGTGGCACTTCACCCTCATCTTTCCCAACTTCCATTGCTCCCACCAGATTTACAAACTCGCTCTTTGCTCCACATTAATACAGGAGTGTGCAAAAGTCTTAGGCACCCTAGCTACAGTACTGTACACTGGAATGAAAGGGTATTTTTCTGTGCTGTACAACTGAGTATCACGTGACTCAAGCAAGGCAAAAATTCTAGAAACCCTATCAAGAGAAGGGGTAGTGATAGAAATTTATCCCCAGAGTCTTGATATCTTTCAGAAGAGTCATTACACAAGGCTCTGTCTGTTTCTTTGAGAGTGTAAAAGACCCCATGGCATTAGCTTTCCGAACTGTCCCAGTTGTGTAGTAGGGTGTATGTTGAACAGGGTTGAAGTTTGCACATGGAGGATTATCTTCTAATTGTAGAACTACCTTCTAATTGTACAGTTAACTCAAGCAACCAAGATCAAATTGCTAAACATGATGATTGATGTCTGTTTTCCTGATCTTGTTGCATAGAGCTAAGCCTTTCCTGTAGGTAGCACAAGAGCTGAAACCAAAGTAGGCCAATGCCAATCCCTTGAGCAACGGGAATAATAGCAATAACAGGCAGCTTGTCAGCTGTGAAATGTTACCACACCTTCCCAAATCTTTATTGGCCAGACACTGTAATCAATGCAAAGAAGAACATAACATCTTTGTAACCTATTTTAATACATTATGCTTTCTCAAAGTATCTATATAGGCAATGAAATGTTCAAAACATACAAATCCAGTACAGCAAACTCTACAGAAAATAATGTTCCCTCCCCCTCCCTTCCCTCATCCCAGTTTTACTCTGCCCCCTCCTTCAGCTGCCTATCAGTTGCCTCTTAATTCCGCCTCCTTCTGCTACCCATTGTGCTTTCCCCTATTCATTCTTCACCTTTCCTGCCTATCCCCTCCCTTCTTCCCCTCCCCCACCCCTTGATCTTCCCCCTTACTGGTTTTTCACCTGGAACCTACCAGCCTTCTCCTTCCCACCCTCCCCCCACCTTCTTTATAGGGCCTCTGCTCCTTCCCTCTTCAGTCCTGAACAAAGGTCTCAGCCCGAAATGTTGACTGTTCATTTCCACGGATGCTGCCCAACCTGCTGAGTTCCTCCAGCGTGTTGTGCGTGTTACATTGACCTCAACATCTGCAGAGTATTTTGTGTTTAAGAATCTATCAATTCTGCCTTTGATGTATCTAATGACTTAGCCTCCACGGAAGCCTGTGGCAATGAATTCCTCTGATTCACCACTTTCTAGCTAAAGAAATTCTTCCTCCTCTCCATTTTAAATGGATGTCCCTCTTTTCTGAGGCTGTCCCCTTGTCTAGAACCTCTCTACTATTGGAAACATCCTCTCCACATCCATTCTTTTGAGGAGTTACAATATTAGAAAGGTTCTAATGAGGTCCTTCTCCCCCACCCCCAACACCACATTCATCTCAATTCCATTGAGTAGAGGCCCAGAGCCATCAAGCACTCATCATATGATAAACCTTTCAATCCTGGAATCATTCTCATGAACCTCCTTTGAACCCTCTTCAATGTTAACACATTCTTTCTTAGATAAGGGGCCCAAAACTGCACTCAATACTCCAAGTGAGGCCTCATCAGTGCCTTATAAAGCCTCAACATTACATCCTTGCTTTTATATTCTAGTCCTCTCAAAATGAATGGTAACGTTGCATTTGCCTTCCTCACCACTGACTCAATCTGCAAGTTAACATTTAAGGAATTCTGCACAACATTTAGGGAATCCGGCGCAAGGACTCCCAAGTCCTTTTGTACCTCAGACTTTTGAATTTTCTCTCCATTTAGAAAATAGCTGATGTTTTTACGTCTTCTACCAAAGTGCATGACCATACGCATCCAGACACTGTATTCCATCTGCCATATCTTTGCCCCTTCTCTAAATCTGTCTAAGACCTTCTGAGCCTCTCTGCCTGCCTCCTGAATACTTCCTGCCCCTCCACCTATCTTCATATCATCCACAAACTTGGTCACAAATCCATCATCTAAAGCATTGACATATAATGTAAAAAGAAAACAATTGCTCCCAACACAGCACATTGTGGAACACCACTAGTCACTAGCAGCTAACTAGAAAAGGCTCCCTGTATTCTCACTCTTTGCCTCCTGCTGATCAGCCAATGCTCTATCTATCCTACTACCTGTCCTGAAATACTATGGGCTCTTAACTTGTTAAACAGCCTCATGTGGCACCTTCTGAAAATCCAAGTACACAACATCCACTGATTCTCCTTTGTCTATCCTGCTTGTTATTCTCTCTCCCCCCCCCCCACCCATCCAAAGAATTCCATCAGATTTGTCAGGCAAGATTTTCCCTCAAAGAAACCATGCTATGGGCTACAAACAAGATAAATCTGCAGATGCTGGAAATCCAAGCAACACACACAAAATGCTGGAGAAACTGAGCAGGCGAGGTAGCATCTATGGAAAAAAGCATAGTCAACGTTTACATCAACAGTTCCTTTTTCCCATAGATGCTGCCTGGCCTGCTGGGTTCCGCCTAGATTTTGTCTGACTATAGACTATTTTATCATGTGTCTTCAAGTACCCTGAAACTGCATCCTTAACAATATAGAGGAATGCTCAAGGCAGACAGGCAGATCAGATTAATCATTAACCAACAAGGGCGGTATCGTGCATTTTCAGAAATCAAATAGTTGCTGTATGTACATATATATATATATTAGATTATGAGAACACTCAGTCTTCGTTTATTGTCATTTAGAAATGCATGCATTAAAAAATGATACAACGTTCCTCCAGAATGATATCACCAGAAAACACAGGACAAACCAAGACTGAAACTGACAAAAACACATAATTATAACATATAGTTACAACAGTGCAAAGCAATACCATAATTTGATAAAGAGCAGACCATGGGCACGGTAAAAAAAAGTCTCAAAGTCCCGATAGACTCATCATCTCACGCGGGCAGCAGAAGGGAGGAACTCTCCCCACCATGAACCTCCAAGCGCCGCCAACTTGCAGATGCAGCACCATTGGAAGCACCAGACCACAGCAGACTCTGAGTCCATCCAAAAACTTCGAGCCTCTGACCAGCTCCTCTGACACAGCTTCTCCGAGCACCATCCTCTGCCGAGCGCTTCGACCCCGCCCCAGCTGCCAAGCAACAAGCAAAGCCAAGGACTCGGGGCCTTCTCCTCCGGAGATTCTGGACCACGTAGTAGCAGCAGCAGTGAAGAAGGCATTTCAGACGTTTCACCAGATGTTCCTCCGTACTCTCACGTCCGTCTCCATCAAATCAGGATTGTGTACGGCACCCTACTTGACAAATAACAGACATCACCACCGGAGTGGCCGCTGTGAGCTGCGTTGCACCACCATATTAAAGTTCAAGGTTCAAAGTCGATTTATTATGAAAGTACATATATGTCACCATATACAACCCTGAGATTCATCTTCCTGTGGGTATTCACAGTAAATACAAGAACCACAATAGGATCAATGAAAGTCTGTAACCAACAGGAATGGACAGGATGACGGGGTGATATAATACAAACAGAAAATGCTGGAACTACTCTGCAGGTCAGGCTGCCTGAAAGCAATATTGGTGAGCAGAGAGACCTATGGGCCCAAGTCCATAGTTTTCCTGAATTAGCAACACAGGTCAATAGGGTGGAAACGAAGACAACTGGCAGTCTCATCTTTGTAGGTTGGGGCAATGAATACAAGAGGTAATGGTGCTGTGTTACAATTTATACAATTATTTGTTATGCCACTTTTGGAGTGCTGGGTGCAACTCTAAGTACTGTAGGTTCACCAGGATGTTAGCAGAATTTGAGGAGTATAGTCATGGGGAGGGACTGGATTTCTGTGCTTGTTTTCCTGGGAGTGCAGGTGACCCAATAGAAGTAGATAACGTCATGAGAGATGTAGATGGATAAGACAGTCAAAAATCATTTTTTTGCCATGGCCATAGTTCTATGATGTTTAAAGGGGTCCTTAGGAGGCAAGTACTTTACACAGAGTACTTAATATAGGGAATATGCTGGCAGAGAAGCACTGGAAACAGATGCAATTACAACATTTATTTTTTGAATGGAGAGTGTTGTGTATGTGGCCTGGTTACACAACAATGCTATTAATAAAAATACTTCATACTTTATACTTTATTGTCGCCAAACAATTGGTACTAGAACGTACAATCATCACAGCGATATTTGATTCCGCGCTTCCCACTCCCTGGATTACAAATATTAAATAATAAAAATAGTAAAAATAGTTAAAATTAGTAAATATTAAAAAATTAAATTATAAATCATAAATAGAAAATAGAAAAGTGGGAAGTAAGGTAGTGCAAAATATTTGGAGGTTACGGCCCAGATCCGGGTCAGGATCCGTTCAGCAGTCTTATCACAGTTGGAAAGAAGCTGTTCCCAAATCTGGCCATACGAGTCTTCAAGCTCCTGAGCCTTCTCCCGGAGCGAAGAGGGACGAAAAGTGTGTTGGCTGGGTGGGTTGTGTCCTTGATTATCCTGGCAGCACTGCTCCAACAGCATGCGGTGTAAAGTGAGTCCAAGGACGGAGGATTGGTTTTTGTCATGATCTTCTGCAGCTTCCTTCGGTCTTGGACAGGACAACTTCTATACCAGGTTGTGATGAACCCTAGAAGAATGCTTTTTGCGGTGCATCTATAAAAATTAGTGAGGGTTTTAGGGGACAGGCCAAATTTCTTTAGTTTTCTCAGGAAGTAAAGGCGCTGGTGGGCCTTCTTGGCAGTGAACTCTGCTTGGTTGGACCAAGTCAGGTTATTTGTGATATTGACCCCGAGGAACTTAAAGCTTTTAACCTGTTCCACTTGCGCACCACCGATGTAAATTGGGTTGTGCGGTCCGCTACTCCTTCTGAAGTCAACAACCAATTCCTTCGTCTTGCTGACGTTGAGGGATAGGTTATTGCTGGAGACGTGAGCTAAGGATCATGGTTCTTTACTGGCAGAAACCGAACTTGGCACACACGTACAGATCAATATGCGCCTAATAGCGTGTGCTCAATAGATGCCTTAAAGCGCATTCAACAACGTGTTACTAAAACATAAAGTAGTCCCTTATTATACTGTAGGCTATACGGTACACACCTCCCCTTTTATTTTAATAGTGTATCAACTATTTTTTTAAACTGGGGCATTATGCTAAACAAATATGTTTACCCTTAACATACAAACGCCTACCATTTGTTTACTTAATAACCTAATAATATCAAATTATAACAAGCCTTTTTTTACTTTTGGTCTAAGACCCATTTATAACTCAAGTCTCTGTGGGGCTTCTTCTCTGCCTCTCCGAGTAATGTCTGTCAATAAACTTGTTTGTTTTAATATAGATTTCCATATAAAGGTCATGAAAAGATGACCTCTGAGCATAGGGAGTTAAGAAAATGTGCGCCTCCAACTTGCTAAGTGTTCTAGGCAGCAGATCGCCTCTATATAATGACTACTCTGTGCAGCTGTCCTAGATATATATGCATCTTTGTGCTCTCACTTGTCTTATTTACCCGTATCTCATTTGTCCCAACTGAGCTAATTACACAGCCAATCTTCGTATTCTCCTTAGATTCCAAATAGATAGCGTAACCTTTATGACACCATCTCTTATCGTAATATAACTTTCCATCTTCTATTCGTGCTTCATATCTTTGTGGTGGTGATTCAGCAGGAGTGCTGGGAAGATGCTCAGGAGAAGATGGAGATGCTGGTCTTTTTGGAGATTTAAGCTTATTGAGAGTTCACAGATCTTCCATTATCTGTTCATCTGTTAACAAGTAATTTAACTGTTTAGGTGCAGGTTTTTGTCTTTTGTCTGTAATTAGAATAGGGTCATTAGGTCTCCTCCTTCGTTTCCTATTCCTCATTGGCTTTACCTTCATAGAATCTCCTGTGAGTTCCATTGTTAGCCTTTCATTTTCAATCATATTTTTTTCTTTTCTTCTAACTCAATCTTTTTATCTTCAAGCTCCTTCATTGATGTTTTCTTCTCTTTAATATAATTCCTTTCCACATGTTCTGTCTCCAATTGCAGAAAAAGCTCTGCATTTCATATTCTTTCCTTGCATTGTCATTGTTGATCTAGTTTCTTCATCCTTTTCTGATACTCCTGCAACGTGCCTTCCTGTAACTGTTGTAGCTGTCTATTTTGAAAGATGTCAATTTCTCCTGGTACAACTGCTCTTTTACTCCAGGTAGTCTTCATCATCCTGCTTATTGGCAATATCTGTCTCCCTTGCATCCTCTGTACCTTCATCCGAGTTGCAGCCATGGATACTGCATTCGTCCTCATCATCGATGCTGTCTAGCTCTTCCTCGTCGTTGTAATAGTCGACAATGGGTGAAAGGAGAGCTGTGGACATCTTCCCTGCCGAGCTGCCCTCCTTTGTTTACACATCTAGTGCCTTGATGGTGTGCCAATCCAACTGGATTTTCCTGAGCCATTCACATCCCAGCAACGGTGGTCCTCCATTTTTCAGTACATTGAGGTTCATCTGCTGTGTTTTGTCTCCATAGGCCACTGTCACTTTAATTTTACTTTTGGAACGCACTTTCTGTCCTGTGTAAGTCTTTGATAGAAGTTTAGTTCATTTCAGAGGTATGTGCAAAAACAGTCGTTTGTATTCATGTACGGAAATCACTGTTAAAGCCGAGCCTGTGTCCAACTCCATTTTCAGTCTCACGCCCACCACTTGTGGAGTGATCCATATTACTCTTCGATCATCTGTCTCTTTCACGCTGTGAAGTTGCCGACAAGACAATCCACTTTTGTACCTGTACCTCTTCCTAGAGATGCTGCCTGGCCTGCTGTGTTCACCAGCAACTTTTATGTGTATTGCTAGTCTATCATGTGAGCCAGGTGAGGTCTTGGTGCTTGTTTGTGAGCTTGAGTGATGACATATTCTGCCAAATGACTTTGACAGTCTGCTTGGAAACAAACTCACAGGATCTACCACAGTGGTAGTACTGATTTGCCCATGAAGCAACGGTGTTAGCAGTAACTCCTGCAAATCTCCAAGTCTGTACAAAGACACACCAACAAAACAGGGGAAAAAATTACAAATGGGAATTGGTTGCATGGGCTTTGAGAAGAGTGAAATGTTGGAGGGTGTTGGGAGTGGTATCTAATACTCATTTATTGGTTATTAATGCATTGGTTTACATAGAACAAGATGGCACAGTACTGTTGGTGTAAAAATTAAATTCCCTGAACTATCGGTGAGCTCAGGAAACACTTCAGTAATAAAATCTTTGGGGGAAACCCAGGACCTACAGTAATGTAAATTCTCCAAAGGTCAGGCCCTTTCAGTCACAGAATGCTGGCAAAATTGATTTTTTCTAAATTTACTTGCAGATACAGCACAAAACAGGTCCTTTGGGGCTTTGAGCTGCACTGCCAATAGCCCTAATTTAACCCTAACCTGATCATGGGACAATTTACAATGGCCAGTTAACCTAGCTAGCACCTCTTTAAACTATGAGGGGAAACCGGAGCATCTGGAGAAAATGCACACATTCCATGGGGAGGACTGAGGATTGAGGTCGAATTCCGAACTCTGATGCCCTGAGCTGTAATAGCATTGGGCTAATGTGACAGTCAATCCCCTCTGTAAAAAAAGCATTTCCATAAAGAAAACCAGCAATCTGAAATGATAGCGGCCTTGAATTAAATATTTTGTTTTAGTCAAAAAAAGGGCAGATTACAAAGCTAATCACCTCAACAGTGACTTTCACAACTTCAGAGCAGTTTTGAAGTGCAATCCATTGAAACACTAGAGACAATCTGCAAAGAACAATTTGACCCCAACATGATGGCGTAGATAGATAAACACTGGTGAGGATGTCAGGCATGCTCAGTGGTCACTGTATTATCTACCTCCTGTACCAGATAAAGCAGCCACTGACTGATGTTTCTGGTCTGCTGCTGCAAGGTTTGATGTGTTGTGTGCTCAGAGATGCTCTTCTGCACACCGCTGTTGTAATGTGTAGCTATTTGAGTTACTGTCTTTTTCCTGTCAGCTTGAACCAGTCTGGCCATTCTCCTCCGACCTCTCTCATCAACAAAGCATTTTTGACCACAGAACCATTGTTCCATAGAACCATAGAAACTACAGCACAGAAACAGGCCTTTTGGCCCTTCTTGGCTGTGCCGAACCATTTCCTGCCTAGTCCCACTGACCTGCACACGGACCATATCCCTCCATACATCTCCCATCCATATATCTGTCCAATTTATTCTTAAATGTTAAAAAAGAACCCACATTTACCATCTCGTCTGGCAGTTCGCTGGATTTTTTTTTGTTTTTCACACCATTCTCTGTGAACAGTGAGCAGTGATTCCCAATGGGGCGGTTACATGTTCTAAATGAGTGTTAGGGGGAATAGAAGTCATTGGAGGGCATTCAAGATTCATGGGTGGGGGGGGTGGAACAGTAATCTGCACCCTAACTTGAAGCACGAAACCTGACCTGACCGTTCCACAGCTCTGCAGGCAGTGAGCGCTCGTCCTCACAATGTGTCTGAAACTCGGCAATCTCACCAAACACATAGACAATATTGGGGATGCATTAACTAGCAACCAGGGTGCCCAGCAGTTCCCCTTGACTCACCACATGGAACGAGTTCATGCAATTTAACAGACAAGTCAAGTACTCCCTCTTAACTTGCTCTACAGAAAACAAGTCACACAACAACACGGTGCTAGCCGGAACCAAACGGTGAAATAGAGCAAATCAGTGAACCTGCGACCCTGAGGATTCCTCGTGAGGTGTTCAAAGCGACATCGACTTCATATGTGCTGTCAAGAACCATCTTTGGGGATTATCAGGCCTTACGTGATTAGTCAATCACGCTAACTGGAATAGTATAAAGGTAGCTGCCGATCACCAGCTCCATCCCGACTAACATTCAGATTCCAATCTAAATCCTTCTCTGTTATGGTAGTCTCACCTTCGCCTCACCATTCCTTTGCATGCCATTACCATCATTCAATCCGTGTCAACTCACTGCCGTTGTCAACATCTGATAGGCATTCCCAGATTGTGTTAATATTTATTTTAATTTAGCCTGTTAATGATGGATAAATATGTAAGTGCAATCTCTGAGTCTGAAGGCAGTGAAGCCTTCAATTCTAATCCTGCTAGGAAACAGAAACTATAGAAAGTGTGTCAATACAATGCTACATTCCTGGAGTACGGTTTTATTCCTGACAGATCAGCGACACCCCATGTTGTCTGATTTGTATTACTGTACTGTCGAATGAAGCTATGAAACCATCAGGTTTGCAGGAACACTTCCATAAAAGACACCCTGAAAAGCCTACTTAAGGTATTACTCAGTTCCAGAAGATGAAAGAAGCATTTGAAAAGAATTGTCCACTTGAGTCACTTGCCAAGAAAGCTGAAAATGATCTTGATAGTGGTCTCATTGCTTCTTATACCATTTCCAAAATGATAGCAAAGTGTGGAAAATCTCATACAAATGGTAAAAGATTAATAATGCCTGCTGCATCAGAAGTGTTCACCACTGTTCTCAAAATGGACACCACTATTTTAAAGTCAATTCCCAAGCAATAACTGTGCATAGCTGATAGTGTCTTCACTGATTTCACCAATACCATGAACTACAGAGTTACAAAAAACAGAATTTGTGAAAATAGAAATTCTAATTCTGTTTGCAAAAAATTGTGTAAATCATCTTCAACATCTCTCAGCCAAAAACCTCAGACAGTGACTTTTTTCAAGCATGACTTTCTATATCTGTTATCAGCAAAATTAAAGCTGTTCCTTTAAATAGCACAATATTTCACAGGTTATGCCAAGATAACAAAGAGTTTGAACACTTGCTTCTTTAATAGAGTGTTGACTGCCAAAAGGCTGCTGCTTAAAACATTTCTTTGATCTTTTGACACTGGTTGGATATTTGCTCAAGTCAACAAGAGCTTGGGAAACAAGATTGAACTTCGACATGGAGATGTGGCACACCTAGCTGATTTGTATGACGAAATAAACATTCTAAATATGAAACTGCAGGGTGAGAATTTCAATTTATTCCAGGCAAAAAGTGCCATGACCACTCTCATCAGAAAATTAGAACTATACAAGCAAACCATTAAGAGAAGAATGTTCTCACAGTTTCCCTGCATGGAAAGCATGGCACTCTTTCATAGATGGTGATTTGCAAGAGTACTCCTTACACCTACAGTCGCTGAAGAAGGATGTTCAGAATTGATTCAGAGATTCAAATGATCTGGAAATTACAGACTGGGTAATTAACCCATTTCTTTGCAAGGTGTAAGAACAGGAAGAGAGCTTGTAAGAAGAAATTATTGAAATTCAGAATGATTAAGCAAAAATGCTTTCCAAAAATGTCAGCTTTTGTGGTAGGTGACTACACTGTCATAAGGAGTTTCCTGGTCTTTGGAGAAGAGCCATACTGCTCTTTCTACCCTCCTACCTTGTAAATAAAAAGGATTCAATGCAGTGAATTACATACTCACGAAAAGCAGAAACCGTTTGGATATTGTTACGTGTGGGAACTTAAGGCTTTTGCTGTCAGAACTTGAACCAGCTATTTCAACTCTTGCTAAAAACTGTCAAGCTCAAGGATCACATTGATATTCAGGCTGCTGTATAGGTATTGTGTAAGCTAAGTTTAAAGACAAATAAAAATTGAAGTGAGATCCTTCTCATCATAGACATGTTTTTACACTATGGGGGTGCTAGAAAGTATATTGTGCCCAAGAGGGGTGTTGGCAAGTATGAAGGTACTTTAGGGGGGTGTTGGGCTAAAGAAAAGCTGGGGAACACTTTTAGATACTGTTGTGCACGAAAACTCCAGGAGATCAGCAGTGTCTGAGATATGAAAACCATCCCATCTGGCACCAACAATCATTCAAAGTTTAAAGTAAATTTATTATTAAAGTACACGTTACCATATCCTATCCTGAGGTTCATTTTCTTGTGGACATTCAATCGGTGAAAGACTCACTCAACAGCAGATAAACAACCAGTATGCAAGAAAAAACAAATTGTGCAACTACAAGAAAAATAATAATAATAATAACTAAAAAAGCATGATCATGAGATGAAGAGTCCTTGAAAGTGAGTCATGGTAAAAGTCATTGAGATCACATTTCTTCCCCATTCTGATGTTTGGTTTGAACAAATGGACCTCTTGACCATGTCTGCATTCTCTTATGCATTGATTTGCTGCAAAATGATTGGTGGATTACTCAGATTTTATTAGTTGCATCACTGAGTTCAAAAGTCAAGAGGTTATGTTGCAACATTATAAAACTCTGGTTAGGCCACATCTGGAGTATTTGCGTACGGTTCTGGTCACCCCACTATAGGAAGGATGTTGAGGCTTTGAAGAGGGTGCAGAAGAGGTTTACCATGATGCTGCCTGGTTTAGAGGGCATGTGCTATCATGAGAGACTGGATAAACATGGACGGAGGGGAGATCGGATAGAAGTTTTTAAGACTATGAGAAACATAAATAGCGAAGACAGAGAGAATCTGTTTCCTAGGGTGGAAATGTCTAATACCAGAGGGCATGCATTCAAGATGAGAGGGAATGCGAGGGATAAGTTTTTTTTCCATAAAAACACACAGAAGTAGATGCTGGAATGCAGTGCCTGTGTGGTGGTAGAAGCAAATACATTAGAGGCTTTCAAGAGATGTTTAGACAGGTACATGGATG
The DNA here is from genome assembly GCF_963921235.1 of Mobula hypostoma. Classification (NCBI taxonomy): domain Eukaryota; kingdom Metazoa; phylum Chordata; class Chondrichthyes; order Myliobatiformes; family Myliobatidae; genus Mobula; species Mobula hypostoma. The sequence continues at coordinate 111,559,101 of NC_086104.1, forward strand.
TGAGGAAGATAGGCGGAAGGTAGGAGGGTTTTTTTGGGGGGGGGTTTGATTTACTTTTTTGCTGGTTCGGCACATTATGAGCTGAATGGCCTGTTCCTGTGCTGTACTTTTTTGTGTTCTATGGGGTGTGCCTAATAAAGTGGACTCTGAGTGGATAAATAGATTGTCTTGTTTGAAATACAATCTGACTCCTTTCACCTTCTTAAGGGTTGAAGCATCTGTTAAAAGTTCTCAGAGCTGAAGTGGATTGGAAGCACTGCTGTTGAAACTATTCTGAACAGTTACATCATTGTCTAGTATGGAAATTCAGAAGTGCAGGATATACAGAGGAGTGAACGCTGCCCGTTTCATCTCTGGCACATCCTTCCTACTATCGGAAAGTATCTACCTCAAGAAAGGAAAATCCATACCATCCGTGCAATGTCATTTCCAAGTCTGCCATCAGGCAGGTGGTAGAGAAGCCAGAAGTCCCACGCCAGCAGGTTCAGGAACAGAGCAGCAACTGCTCACCACTCCATTATGGAACCCAACAGCAAAATTCTAATCACTGCAGTTCAGCAACACAGTGACCACTCTGATCACTTTGCACCAATATGTCTGTTCTCATTTTTTGTAAATGGTGTGTATTTTGTTTAATGCATGTTTTTTCTTGTGAATACTGTCTTTTGGTGTTACGTGCCTGTGACGCTGCTGTAAGCTTTACATTAGACCTCTCATACACTCGTTTGTGCCTGTGACAATAAACTCAGCTTTAGAATTTTAATCTCTTCACTGCATCTCCAAGGCAAGTTTTGAACTCACAACTTTTGACTAGAAGACTGCAGTTTACTCAGCCACAACCCCCGCTGTGGCGAACAGCACGGCAAGCTGTGCTGGGAATGGAAATGTGAACATGAATGCTCCCTGGACATCGGACTGGTGTAGCAGCTGTACAAATGGTGGGATTTCCTGAACAAACAGTTGTGGGACGGCAGTGTGAAGCTCCCATGTGATAATCTGTGATACATGCATCACTGTCAGCCTTTACATCACAGGCTCTGCAGGGTGCCGGCAGACTCTTCCTCCTCAATGACAGAAGCCTAGTATTGTGAAGCCCAGTTGCTGTGCCCGAACCTTTTGTGCCTTTGCACCGTGGAATCACTCTTACAACATTCAAGATTGTTTCATGTCATTTCCAGTACACACGTGTAAAGGAGAACAAAATAATTGTTATTCCAGATCTGATGGAACACAGAAACACAATAAGATAAAGAACACAACACAATCAATATACATGCAGTTCGTTGATTTTCTGTCCACAAAGTGATGCTAGATACATGAGTGACGGGCTCACTGCTTTGATGAGTCAGACAGAAAACACTGATTACGAATAAGCATATTAATTATTTATTTACAAACAGTCAAAGATTCAACCAAACAATTAAGTCCAAAGTTGCACGAGCTACAAAGCTAAATAGTGAAATAACAGCTAAAGTGCACGTGTGGAGCACATCTTCCCAACGGTTCTGTGAGGCCTGCCCTGAGGACACACGAAAGCAAGCAAGCAAGCCTCCCACACATGCTATTATACCCCTGAGAGGCATGGAACCAGAAACTGGCACAAGCCAACCAATGGGAAAGAGCACTGCAAACTTTAAATGGACTAATCAGTAGCCGTCTCGGCAAAGGCTGCTTTTGACCGGCAAATATGCCACACCCCTACACAACAAGGAAATCATAAAGTAGTGGTGATGAGAGGGTGCGGAGAGGTAAAGTTAGTGGGTGGAGGTGTTGATCACCTTACTGCTTAGGGAAAGTAAATGTTTTTGTGTCTGGTGGTGGTGGCATGGATGCTACATAGCTTCCTCCCTGATGGGAGTGGGACAAACGCTCTGTAAGTATGACGAGCTTAATTTGTCACATGTACATTGAAACAGTGAAATGTGCCACTTCTGTCAAATCAAATCAGCGGGGATTTTGCTGGGCACCCAAAACTGTTGGCACAAATCTTTGGCAACACAGCATGCACACAACTCATTAACCCTAACCCACTGGTCTCTGGAAAGTTGGTGGGGGGGAACTGGAGCACCATGGAAGGGATGCACGTGGTCATGGGAAAATGTATAAACCCCTTACAAGCAGTGGTAGGAATTGAACCTCAATTGGTGATCACTAGCTGGCACCGTAAAGTGATGCTCTAACCACTACGCTACCCTGCCACACATTTTTGGCTTCACAGGTGCTCCAGACCCTCACCAAGTTACTCAGCAGGTAATGTTGTCAGGAGGCAGGAACATTCCCCTTCAAAGCTGAGATGTTTCCAGTATCAGCCGTTGTTTTTCTATTTCTGTTGCTCTCAAATTGCATCTGAAGAGAGGAGGAGCTCACCCTGGTGCCCTGGACAATGTTAATCCTCAGATCACATGACCAGGTAATCCAATCAAAGTCATATTTTTAGCTGCAGGAGCTTGCTATCTGCTAGTTACCTGCCATGGTCTTGGCTAGACAACAGTAATTTCCTCCTTTTACTGGCTGACTCGTTTGTTGAGTTGAATCTGTGACACAGTCTGGTTTCAGCTTCCAAATTCTCATGAGTTCATAGATTTAGCTGAATAAGCACCACTTTCCCTGGTTTACCCTAGAAGCCCATTCATGACTGCAGTCCCAGAATTCACTGGGAAACCAGAACATTGATATCTCTAACTTCAGTAATTTCTCCCTTCTCTCTTTTTCCATTTCCCATTCTGGCTGCTTTCTTTCCCTCACCTGCCCATCACCTCCTTCCCTTTCTCTCATGGCCCACTCTCCTCTCCCATCAGGTTCTTCTCCTTCAATCCTCAACCTCTTCCACCACCCACCTCCCTCCTCACCAACACCCACCTACCTCCCTCCCTTCCTCACCCTACCTTCTTCTTGTAACTTCTGCACCCTTCCTTTCTAATCCTGAAGAAGGGTCTCGGCCCAAAACGGCGACTGTTTACTCTCCTCAGACAGACCCTTACTAGTCCTTTGAAAGTACATCATCTTACGTTATTCAGGATTGAATTCTATGGAACATTTCTCTGCCCATTTGTCAACCTATCATTATAATACTCTTACTAAAGGATAACCTACTATCATCAACGACATCTCCAATGTTTGTGTCATCCACAAATTTACTAATTCTGTCTCCTACACTTGTATTCTTATTGTTCATAGGTTTACAAAGAGCAAGAATCGCAGCATCATTCCCGGCACTATTTCACTGGTCACAGGTCTCCAAAGGGAAAAAAAAACAATCTTGATTGTCATCTCTGTCCCCTGTCTCAAAGACAGTTTCAGATCCAATTTGCCAAATTGCTCTATTACTACTACTAGTCCCCATTCATCAGGAGAAGCAAAAGCTTGAAAGCCAAGAGAATTACCACAGCAGTTCAAATTCTACTTGTAAAGCAAGGAATTCCTCAGGGATAATCTGTGTGAAAATGGAACCTAATTCCTCTCTAAAAAATTTGTATCATCAGACAGGTTCACCATTGTAACCTCATCCCCCACACTGTATGAGAAGATGCAATTTCAAAGAAAGGCATATCCAAATGACCAAGGAAAATCTAAACTGCATCTTATTCTCACAGACTAACACACACAACACAAAACACAGGAGAAACTCAGCAGGTTAGGCAGCATCTGTGGAAAGGAATAAAGAGTCAAAGTTTTGGGTCAAGACCCTTCAACAGTACTGGAAAGGAGGGGAGATAAAGCCAGCATCTTATTCTTATTCTCACTCCAGTTTACACATCTTCTATTCCTGAAATACAACCAATGATAGAGATAAACTTGTTGCCACAAGAGGATAAGACGGTTTAATACCATTCACCCATTTACACCAGAAATGATATTGCAGACAATATCAGCAGCAAAACCAGCATCAACAAGTGTCACACTTACTACATTGGACAGGCTCCCAATCACCAAACAACACCAACTCTTTGGAGAGAGGGTTGACCTCACCCAAATCTACAAATGGAGATGTAATATCTTACCACCCGAGTAAAGCATGGCACATAGCAAGTTTTTAAAGTGTTAAGCAAATAGGTGGATTGTTCTTTTATACATAGAGACAGTAAGTTATTGGAAGAATAAAGAGGAATCATCTCTTAGTTATAAGCAGAGGGTTACTATTAGTCCCTCACAAGTGCGTTAGACAATGGATTCCAGTTAATTGAGCCATCTGTCAATTGGGGCAGCCACTTATTTGAGACAATTCTTAAAGAAGAAATACAAATTGAGAAAATTGATGACATTTCCTTCAGTTATTTTGGACACTATGGCACTTAGTTAGGGCAGGAGACAGTCATGTGTACTTATGTGGCCATTAAACACTACAAGAGTTGTGTCAGTTGCATGTGCTTATGTGAAGGTAGACACTGATTCAAAAAGCACTGATTTTTGATAATTTTGTTTTTTTGATTTTGACCTTAAAGAAGTTTTTGAGATCCTTGCCATGAAAAGATTTGACACTAGCCAAAAAAATTACCCTAACAGACCAAATTAAAAGCCATTTGCCTAATGCCACTCATCAATCTGCTGGCAGAGATCACAGAGTGTTGAAATCTACATTTGCACGCTTGATACATCAGCAAGATAAACGGTGAGAAGAATGGGCATAACATTAGGGACACCAGGGAACATTCCACAAACACAGTTGTGAAGGTAATGATCCAGATATTGAAGAGGACCTGGATGAGGGAGGGAGGTAGGTGTGTGTCAGTGACTAATGTTGAAAAACAACTCAGAGGAGCTTGCTAAGAAGCTGGGTCGCAAAAAAATTTACATTAAAATCACAAAAGCATATGGTGAGAAAGCTCGTGCTGATTCTGCAAGTGCAGAAACATGGAAATCTACAAAACTCCCCAACTTGCTTCAAAAACTTTGTGCAGATGATATCTACTACCCAATGAAAAAGGGCCTTTTTATTGTGCCACGGTGGGATGGCTCCTTTGCTGCAAACACGCAACACTATCAGATTCAAAGCAAGTCGTGGATGTGTTGTTCATAAAGGTCAGGAACTGATAAGAAATCGGTGGTTATTGGGAAGTGTTAAACCTCAATGCTTTCAAGGGCTAAGAATGGACAGTTTATCAGTCGAGTACTATGCCAGTGTACACTCGCTGAATTCTTCCATCAATAACCATTACTAACACACAGTTTTATGGTATTCTAGTAATATTGGTCTTATTCTAATGTGTTCTGTATTTCATTTAAATACATAATTTGTTACTCAGTTCAATGGTACCATAGAACCATAGAACCATAGAAACTACAGCACAGAAACAGGCCTTTTGGCCCTTCTTGGCTGTGCCGAACCATTTTCTGCCTAGTCCCACTGACCTGCACACAGACCATATCCCTCCATGCACCTCCCATCCATGTATCTGTCCAATTTATTCTTAAATGTTAAAAAAGAACCCGCATTTACCACCTCGTCTGGCAGCTCATTCCATACTCCCACCACTCTCTGTGTGAAGAAGCCCCCCCTAATGTTCCCTTTAAACTTTTCCCCCCTCACCCTTAACCCATGTCCTCTGTTTTTTTTCTCCCCTAGTTTGGCAGTTTGTCTTTTTAACTACTTCCATGAAACTTTGGGTAATTGAGGCAGTGTTTAATTGGGCCAAAACATACTGGTCCTGAGGTGTCCCAATTAACCAGAATCCACTGCGTTCAGAATTAGAATAGTTTTATCATCATTGATATATGACCTGAAATTTTGTTCAGTGGCAGCAGGACAGTACAAAGACACTATGTTCATTGTATTTTATATTTTTGCACCATTATAATTTATAAAACTACAAAATGAATAAATACATAGATAGTGCAAAGAAAGGAAAAACAAAGCAGTGTTCATTGTTCATTCAGAAATCTGACAGTGAAGGGGAAGATGCTGTTTCTAAATCATTGACTGTGGGTCTTCAGGCTCCTGCACCTCCCCCCTGATGATAGTAATGAGAAGGGGGCATGTCCCAGATGGTGATGGATGCCACCTTCTTGAAAATGTCCTCAGTGGCAAGGTATGCTTCAGCAGCATATTCAGTGCCTACAAAAAGTATTGACCACCGCCCCCCCCCCCAGAAGTTTTCATGTTTTATTGTTTGTCAACACTGAATCACAGTGGATTTAATTTGGCTCTTTTAACACTGATCAAAGGAAAAGACTCTTTCATGTGAAAGCGAAACAAATTTCTACTAACTGGACTAAATTTATTACAAATATAAAACTCAAAGTAATTGATTGCATAATTACGCACCCCCTTCAAGTCAGTATTTTGTAGATGCACCTTTGGCAGCAATTACAGCCTTGAGTCTGTGTGGATAGGTCTCTCTCAGCTTTGCACATCTGGACACTGAAATTTTCCCCCATTCCTCTCTACAAAATTGCTCAAGCTCTGTCAGATCGCATAGGGATCTTGCATAAACAGCCCTTTTCAAGTCCAGCTACCAATTTCAGACATCCCACCCTGCAAAAACTCATTTCAGGGAGGTAGCACCACCATTTCAGGGAGGTAGCACCCCCATGCCCCGCAACCCCATATCCCCACCCCCCTGGTCGACCTCCAAGGGTGTATGTAATACTTTGTTTAGTGATTTTGTCTAATCTGTAAACCAAGTTGGGTATATGCTGAAAATGTGGCATTAAAGTACAACATTTGTATCTACTTATATTATATTAGTTAGAAGAGTGGGCTGAAAGATGGCAGATGGAGTTTAATGCTGAAAAATATGAGGTGCTACATTTTGGTAGGACTAATCAAAATAGGACATACATGGTAAATGGTAGGGCATTGAAGAATGCTGTAGAACAGAGGGATGTAGGAATAATGGTGCATAGTTCCCTGAAGGTGGAATCTCATGTGGATAGGGTGGTGAAGAAAGCTTTTGGTATGCTGGCCTTTATTAATCAGAGTATTGAGTATAGGAGATGGGGTGTAATGTTAAAATTGTACAAGGCATTGGTAAGACCAAATTTGGAGTATTGTGTACAGTTCTGGTCACCAAATTATAGGAAAGATGTCAATAAAATTGAGAGAGTACAGAGGAGGTTTACTAAAATGTTGCCTGGGTTTCATCTCCTAAGTTACAGAGAAAGGTTGAACAAGTTAGGTCTTTATTCTTTGGAGCAAAGAAGGTTGAGGGGGGACTTGATAGAGGTGTTAAAATTATGAGGGGGATTGATAGAGTTGACGTGGATAGGCTTTTTCCATTGAGAATGGGGGAGATTCAAACAAGAAGACACGAGTTGAGAGTTAAAGGGCAAAAGTTTCGGGGTAACATGAGGGGGAACTTCTTTACTCAGAGAGTGGTAGCTGTGTGGAACGAGCTTCCAGCAGAAGTTGTTGAGGCAGGTTCGATGTTGTCGCTTAAAGTTTAATTGGATAAATATACGGACAGGAAAGGAATGGAGGGTTATGGGCTGAGCGCAGATCGGTGGGACTAGGTGAGGGTAAGAGTTCGGCATGGACTAGAAGGGCTGAGATGGCCTGTTTCTGTGCTGTAATTGTTATATGGTTATATTATATTATCATGTTAATTCAACTACAACTTTAAGCAAGTCTACAGGGATTTTGGCATCATCACGTAGGACATCAATAGCGTAGCTCCTTAGCAGCTAGCCAACTAGTTTAAATAATGTTAGCTATGCTAATGAATGAATGACACCTGTTAAACTCACCTCAACAAGTCTTTTACATTTTAACTCACCACGGGCAATAGAAAAGTCACCGTTGCAAACAGTGCAGTGAGCAACACTCATTACTTTTGAGGTCGATTGTAAAGCCTGCCCGCAGAGAAAACTGATAGGTCTACTTAGCAGGGATCCCCAACCTTTCTTGCACCGCGGACTGGTTTAATATTGACAATATTCTTGCGGACCGGCCGACCAGGGAGGGGGTGCTAATCACGACTGGAATATAGGTGATAAGTGAACTATAATTCACTTATAAGTGGCTAATACACTCAATTTCATTTCTAAAAGGGTTTATCTAATGAATTTAATATTAAACACACAGCGCATATTTTCCTCGTATGAACATATAAAATCATTACAACACACCAATATTGCTGAATCAGTGGGAGCCCTGGACTTGTTTTCCTGCAACAAGACAGTGCCATTGAGGGGTGATGGGAGACAGCGATACTCAAAGGGGGTTCCTTATGTCCAATCTATTCTGCAATTTAGTTTTCGTTGCACTCATTGCAGAAAACTCCACTTCGCAGAGATATGTTGGAAATGGGAGCAACGTTTTCAGTGTTTTCGCGGCTATCTCAGGATATTCAGCCTTGACTTTGATCCAGAATGCCGGTAAAGATGTTATGTCAAACATACTTTTCGGCCCACTGTCATTTGCAAGCTCAAGGAGTTGATCTTCCCATGCTGACATAGATGATGCATGCATAATAACCTCGCGTGCATTCAAATTCAACAGTGCATGACAGGGAATGAGGAAAGATGCAGCTGACTCATATTGCCAAATCATATTGTTTCCTCGCAGCCCGGTGGTTGGGGGTCACTCTTAGCACAAAGAGAGACCAATCAGGATGCTCGCTCTCCCTCTCCTTCTCTTTCTCAAAAAAATCTATTTCCAGGGTGTCGTACATAATTTCCGGGTGTCAGGGAGCCACTATCGATATGCAGGAGACTCCTGGAACTTCCGGGAGAGGTGGGATGTCTGCAGTTCTCAATTAGGTTGAGGTCTGACTTGCCACTCCAGGACATTGGCTTTATTGTTTTTAAGCCATTCCTGTGTAGATTTGGCTTTATGCTTGGTGTCATTGTCTTGCTGGGAAACAGATCTCCCAAGTTGCAGTTTTCTTGCAGACTAAATCAGGTTTCCTCCAGGATTTCCCTGTATTTTGCTGTATTCATTTTACTCTCTATCATCACAAGCCTTCCAGCAGTGAAGCATCCCCACAGCATGATGCAGCCACCACCACGCTTCACAATAGGGATGGTGTGTTTTTGATATGTAGTGTTTGGCTTACACCAAACATAACATTTAGCCTGATGGCCAAAAAGCTCAACTTTGATCCCATCTATCTATCTATCTTCTATCTGACTTCAGAGTCTTCCACAAGCCTTTTGGCAAACTCTAGCCGAGATTTCATGCAAATTTTTTCAACAGTGGCTTTCTCTTTGCCACTCTCCCATAAAGCTGTGACTGGTGAAGCACCTGGGCAGCAGTTGTATGTGCTTGTCTCTCCCATCTCAGCCAATGAAGCTTGTAACTTCTCTAGAATTGTCATAGGTCTCTTGGTGACCTCCCACACTAGTCCCTTTCTTGCCCAGTCACTCAGTTTTTGAGGACAGCCTGCTCTAGGCAGATTTACAGCTGTGCCATATTCTTTCCATTTCTTGGTGATTAACTTAACTGCACCCCAAGGGATATTCAGTGACTTGGAAATTTTCTTGTTTCCATCTCCTGACTTGTGCTTTTCAATAACCCTTTTTTAAAGTTACTTGGAATGTTCATTGGTATTCATGGTGTAGTTTTTCCCCAGCAGTTGGACCTTCCAACTAGAGATGTATTTTTACCACAATCAATTGAAACACCTTGATTGCACACAGGTGATCTCCATTTAACTAATTATGTGACTTCTAAAAACAATTAGCTGTAACAATGATGATTTGGTGTGTCATATTAGAGTGGGTGAATACTTATGCAACGATTATTTTGTGTTTTATATTTGCAATAAATTTGATTACCTTGTAGAGATCTGTTTTCACTTTGACATGAAGAAGTCTTTTTCTGCTGATCAGTGTCAGAAAAAGCCAAATTAAATCCACTGTGATTCAATGTTGTAAAAAGATAAAACATGAAAACTTCCAAGGGGGGGTGAATATTATAGTCTGAAAATAACATGCTATAAGCCATCAGTTGCAGACATCAGATGAAATGACAAAAGCAGAACTCTGGAATAATGATAACTAGCCTAGAGCTTAGGGCTTGGTGCCTGAAACTTGGATACTAGGAGTTAAATTCTGGTGTTTGGACTGGGCCCTGCAGATTACACTCCAGCTCTGTGCTATAGTTTATTGCTTGGAGACAGAGCTGGGGTCTGGGCTTCACAGAATCAATCCTGCTTCATGATAGCAGTAAGCAGCGACCAGCAGGGGGGTATAAAATGCGCTCAGTTGTTGTTGTTCAAGATCAGAGGCTGAAAGTGGAAGTGACAAGGTGGTAATCTTCCCGCAGCAATTTGCTGGTCATAAATGCTGTTTATCCCATCGGCTCTCGCAGACTGAAGAAGTGCAGAGTTTTACTGCTTCCCTCCTGTCAGCACTCTTGCTGATTTGTGGTTCCAAGTCCCAGAAGGTGCTCTTTTCCCAAAAAGCCACAGGATCAAGTTACACTTCATGTTAGGACCCTGACCCTGAGTCACCCACTTCCTGCTTCCTGTGACCTCCGCAGTGTGGGAACAACGCTCCCTCTTGCTCAGACCTGCCCCCTGAAATCTACAGACACACTTGAGTGGGCTGGTGCCTATGGGTGACAGAATAAATACATTCTGAGGCTGCTCAGGTGGTGGGGTCTGGAAAACACATTTCAAAGCGGCATAGGTGGGGTCAGACGTTTACCCACAGCCACCACGGCAGGCAGCAAAGAATGGGACTTAATTTATGCTCCACTCACCCAGCTCTAATGCCTCGTCTTCTCCAACTCACTGATGTGGCTGCCACTCTGAATTCCGGGTCATGCTCCCAGCTGGCTCAGTGAGTAACAGGACACAGTTTCAGTCCCAGCTAAGTGAAGACAATGCCTGAGCATGGTAGCGTAATGTTATTACAGTACCAGCGACCAGAGTTCAGTCCCCATAGTAGTCTGTAAGCAGTTTGGACACCATAGCCACGTGGATTTCTTCCGGCTATTCCGGTTTCCTCCTACATTCCAATAGGTTTAATCGGTAACATGATTGTAATTGGGTGGAGCGGGCTCGTTGGGCTGGAAGTGCGCGATACCGTGCTGTACCGCTAAATAAAGAAATAAATGCTCTGTGATTAGTCAACACATAAACTCTTGCTGCAGTCCACCTGGAGTCGATGCCCTAAAGTTGAACATGACCTTTATTTGTCACGTGTACATCAAATCATACAGCCAAGTGTGTGGTTTTGCATCCAATCAAATTACTGAACCCGGTGCTGGGGTAGTCCGCAAGCATCGCCACATTTCCGGCGCCAACACAACTCACTAACCCTAACCCCTATGTGCTTTTGGATTGTGGGAGGGAACTGGAGCACACAGAGGAAACCGACATGATCACATACAAACTTTTTACCGGCTGCGGTGGGATTGAACCCAGTTTTCTAGTATTGTAAAGCATTGTGCTAATCACTGCGCTACCGTGATCTAAGTGACACTGATGGTTGGTGCTAGATGGGGTGGTTTGAGTATCTTAGAAACTGCTGATCTCCTGGGATTTTCACTAGCTAGGAATATAAAGGAGGATAGCAAAAGTTTTTTTAGGTATGTGAAGAGAAGGAAGATAGTTAAGCACAATGTTGGGCCCTTGAAGAATGAATTGGGAGAAATTGTTATGGGAAACAGAGAAATGGCAGACGAATTTAATAAGTACTTTGGATCTGTCTTCACTAGGGAAGACACAAGCAATCTCCCAGATGTATGGATGGGCCAAGGACATAGGATAACAGAGGAACTGAAACAGATTGACATTAGGAAGGAAACGGTGATGAGTAGACTGATGGGACTGAAGGCTAACAAATCCCCAGGTCCAGATGGTCGGCATCCTAGGGTACTAAAGGAGGTGGCTCTGGAAATTACGGATGCATTGGTGATCATTTTCCAATGTTCCTTAGATTCAGGATCAGTTCCTGAGGATTGGCGAATGGCTAATGTTATCGCATCTTTTAAGAAAGGAGGGAGGGAGAAAACAGAGAACTATCACCCTGTTAGCCTAACATCAGTAGTGGGAAGATGCCAGAGTCCATTATTAAAGATGAAATAGCGGCATATCTTGATAGCAGTGATAGGATTGGGCCGAGCCAGCATGGATTTACCAAGGGCAAATCATGCTTGACTAATCTATTGGAGTTTTTCGAGGATGTAACCAGGAAGATAGACGCAGGAGATCCAGTGGACGTGGTGTACCTTCAGAAGGCATTCGATAAGGTACCACATAGGAGATTGGTGGGTAAAATCAGAGTTCATGGCATTGCGGGGAGGATATTGACATGGATAAAAAACTGGTTGGCAGATAGAAAGCAAAGGGTAGCAGTGAATGGGTGTTTCTCGGAATGGCAGGTGGTAACTAGTGGGGTGCCACAGGGCTCGGTATTGGGACCACAGCTGTTTACGATTTACGTCAATGATTTAGAGGAAGGCATTGTGAATAACATCAGCAAGTTTGCTGATGATACTAAGCTGGGTGGCAGTGTGACATGTGATGAGGATGTTAGGAGAATTCAAGGTGACTTGGATAGGCTGGGTGAGTGGGCAGAAACTTGGCAGATGGCGTTTAATGTGAATAAGTGTGAGGTTATTCACTTTGGGAGCAAGAACAGGAAGGCAGATTATTATCTGAATGGTGTGGAGTTGGGTAAGGGAGAAATACAAAGAGATCTAGGAGTACTTATTCATCAGTCTCTGAAGGTGAATGAGCAAGTGCAGCAGGCAGTGAAGAAAGCTAATGGAATGTTGGCCTTTATTACAAAGGGAATTGAGTACAAGAGCAAGGAAATCCTTTTGCATTTGTATAGGGCCCGGGTGAGACCACACCTGGAGTATTGTGTGCAGTTTTGGTCTCCAGGGTTAAGGAAGGACATCCTGGCTGTGGAGGAGGTGCAGCATAGATTCATTAGGTTAATTCCTGGGATGTCCGGACTGCCTTACACAGAGAGGTTAGAGAGACTGGGCTTGTACATGCTGGAATTAAGGAGATTGACGGGGGATCTGATTGAGACATATAAGATTATTAAGGGATTGGACAAGATAGAGGCAGGAAATATGTTCCAGATGCTGGGAGAGTCCAGTACCAGAGGGCATGGTTTAAGAATAAGGGGTAGGTGATTTAGGACAGAGTTGAGGAGGAACTTCTTCTCCCAGAGAGTTGTGGAGGTGTGGAATGCGTTGCCTCAGAAGGCAGTGGAGGCCAATTCTCTGGATGCTTTCAAGAAGGAGCTAGATAGGTATCTTATGGATAGGGGAATCAAGGGTTATGGGGACAAGGCAGGAACCGGGTATTGATAGTAGATGATCAGCCATGATCTCAGAATGGCGGTGTAGGCTCGAAGGGCCGAATGGTCTACTTCTGCACCTATTGTCTATAACAGTTCCGAGAGATTACAGAGAATGGTCTGAGAAACAAAACCATCCAGTGAGCAACAGTCCTATGAGGTGAAAACACGTTTTTGATGAGAGAGCTCAGAGGAGAATGGCCACACTGGTTTAAGCTTACTGAAGGCAACAGCACTCTCTTTGGGGAGAATGTCCAAATTACTTAGAGGACAGCAAACGCCAATCTTACAGCTGGCTCAGGAAAGTGATTGTGCTAAAATATCCGTCTGTCTTCCTCGAACCAGTAAGCTCACTTTCTCCATTCCCCATTTACGAGCAAGAGAATGTACTCATCCAGCAACCTGTCATTGCATTAAGTAGACCAAAGAAGAAGAAAGACTTGTATTTTGATGGCAACTTACACTATATTTAACAGCCATTGGAATTCTTTATAACTGTAGTCACTGTGCAAAGTGGGGGCATTTTGCACACAGCAAGCCCCAGACCTGGGCCTCTGAACCTCTATCTGCACAAACCCAGACCTGGGCCTCTGTAGCTCCCTTTGCACAAACCCAAACCTGTGCCTCTGTAGCTCCCTTTGCACAAACCCAAACCTGTGCCCCTGAACCTCTATATGCACAAACCCAGACCTGGGCCTCTGTAGCTCCCTTTGCACAAACCCAAACCTGTGCCTCTGTAGCTCCCTTTGCACAAACCCAAACCTGTGCCCCTGAACCTCTATCTGCACAAACCCAGACCTGGGCCTCTGTAGCTCCCTTTGCACAAACCCAAACCTGTGCCCCTGAACCTCTATATGCACAAACCCAAACCTGGGCCTCTGTAGCTCCCTCTGCACAAGCTCCAAAGCCTGGCCCTCTGTACCTCCATCTGCACAAGCCCCAGACCTGGGCCTCTGTACCTCCTTCTGCACAAACCCAAACCTGGGCCTCTGTACCTCTATCTATACAAACCCAAACCTGGGCCTCTATACCTCTATCTGCACGAGCTCCAAACCTGAGCCTCTGTACCTCCCTCTGCACCAGCTCCAATCCCGGGATCTGTACCTCCCTCTGCAACTGGATCCTTGACTTTCTTAACATAATAGCACAGTATGTGGGGATGGGAAATAACATCTCCTCCTGAATGACAATCAACCCTGGTGTACTTCAAGGATGCATACTCTCTGCTGTACTCTCTCTGCACCCATGAAAACGTGGGTAGGCACAGCTCAAAAACAACTATAAATTTGCTAAAAACACAACTATTTTTGGCAGAATTTCAGATGTTAATGTGAAGGCGTACAGGAGTGATATAGATCAGCTGGTTGACTGGTGCCATAGCAACAACCTTGCACTCAATGTCAGTAAAACCAAGGAATTAATTGTGATCTTCAGGAAGGGAAAGTTGAGGGTACATACACTAGTCCTTAGCGAGGAATCAAGTTCTCGTGTCTCAACAACTCTGAGAATTTATCTGAGGTCCAACATACTGATGCAGTTACAAAGAAGGCATGACATTCTTTTTTCATATTTTTCATTAATTTCTTGAGCAAAATTGATTTGTCACCAAAAACATTCAAATTTCTACAGATGTACCGTGGACAGCATTCAAACTGGCTGCATCAGTGTCTGGTACGGAGGGCCCACTGCACAGAATCGGAACAAGCTGCAGAAAGTTGTAAACTCAGCCAGCTCTGTCATAGACACTCACCTCCCCAGCATCCAGGACATCTTCAAGAGGTGATGCCTCAAAAGGGCAGCATCCATCATTAAGGACCCTATCACCCAGGACGTGCCCTCTTCTCATTGCTACCGTCAAGAAGGACGTAATGGAGCCTGAATACACAGACTCAATGTTTCAGTAACAGTGTCTTCCCCTCTGCCTTCAGATTTCTGAATGGACATTGAACCCATGAACACTATGTCAGTATTTTTTGCTGTCTTTTTGTACTACTTATTAACTTAATTATCCTTTAAAATATATACTCCTTGCTGTAAATTATAGATGTTATTATGTATGGCAATGTACTGCTACTGCAAAACAACAGATTTCATGATCTATCCCAGTGATATTAAACCTGATTCTGACCATGGCCCACAAGCAGCAGTTCCAGCGATGTTGACCAAGGCATAAACATTGGCCAGAAGTGTGGGGAGAACTGTCATTGCTCTTCCTTGAAATAGCACACTGAGGCTGTGTTTGAAATCTGCATTTCCACTTGGTTTACTGTGAAGTCTGAAAATACCAATTCACAGGGCTACACAGAAGAGCCTCTGCCTCCCATCAGTAGCCTTCTCTGGGGCCCCCAGCCTGTGTTAACAGAAGGCACACTCGTTACCAAGCACTGTCTGGTTAATGAATTACAAGTATCATCCATTCACAGCACATTCAATAACAGTTCAATCACCAGGCCCTCTAATGATAAACAGTTCTTACCAAGTCCAACATCTGCAAACCATTTGCACCATATTCTTGACATTAATGATATAATTCCACCTGATTGAAACCCCATTACCAGCGATGGCCTCCAAAACACATCTGTAGATCATCACATTATTTTCTGCCATATATCCACAAGGAAAGTTTTCCTATTCCTTTTTGGTAAAACAACTGTCAAACAGCATGTCAGGATGAGTTGACTAAACATCTAAAAAAGATGTCCAGCTCTGAACAATGGTAACCCCAGTATTTAAATACCAAAGTGAAATATCCTCAAATGCTTAATGGAATGTGTTCTTAACCAATCTGTGGAGCAAGTCAGCGTTCCTGGTGAGAAGATCTTTGTTAGCTCTCTCTAGCAAACATGAAAAGTCCCCCAGGTCTCTTTTGAAAAGGAGCAGAGTGGTTCTAGCTTGATCTGAACAACTTTTATCCCTTTTCATCATGAAACATATTATTGTGTAGCTTTCTGTGGCTGCTGCTTCCAAAGTTCTCATTCTGCTGGGAATTGTTCTAGAACATCCTTCAGGAGTCTCTTGTCTCTGTCCTGTACCCCGGTGGTCTGGTGAATATTTACCATCCCATCATCACAAAATATATTTTGAAAAACTCTTAGGTAGACACATGGATGAATGCCATGTGGGAGGGAAGAGTAGGTTAAAAGATTGGCACAACATTGCAAGCTGAAAGACCTGTACCGTGCTATAGTGCTATGTTCTATGTTCCATATGTATCTTTCTGAACAATATTAGATTTCAACAGTCTGGACGTTAATACCAGTTCAACAGCCACAGCTGGAAAATTTAAATTCAAGTATTTAAATAACCTGGGATTATAAAATTGTTAATATGATTATGATTATGATTATGAGAACACACAGTCCCCTTTTATTGTCATTTAGTAATGCATGCATTAAGAAATGATAAAAATGCTTTTCCAGAATGATATCATGAAAACACATGACAAACCGACTTAAAAACTAACAAAAACTACAAACGTTTGTACATAATTATAACATATAGTTACTACAGTGCAAAGCAATACCATAATTTGATAAGAACAGTCCATGGCACAGTAAAAGTCTCAGAGTCTCTCGAAAGTCCCATCATCTCATGCAGGCGGTAAATCTCCAGCGCCGTCAACTTGCTGATGCAGCATCCTGGAAGCATCCAACCACAGTCCGTCTCCGAGTCCATCCGAAAAACTCCAAACCTCTGACCACCTACTCGACACCGAGCACTGAGCACCATCTCTGCTGAACGTTTCGACCCCAGCCCTGGCAACAGGCAATACGCAAAGCCAAGGGTTTGGGGCCTACGTCTCGGAGATTCTCAATCGCACAGTAGCAGCGGCAGCGAAGCAGGCATTTCAGAAGTTAATCCAGATGTTCCTCCGTGCTTTCTCACGGCTGCCCCCATCAAATCCAGATTGTGCACGGCACCCCTAGTTACACATATCGATATTCATTCGGAACGGCCGCGCGCACTGCGTCACGCCACCATCTTCTCCTCCCTCCTAGCAATCATGATTTAGACTACTATTAAAAATTTTCACCTGGTCCAGCTCCAGACTGATCCAGGCTAATTAAAAATGAACACTAATTGCTGGTTTTGCCAATGTTGTCTGCATCCTGTGAATTAATTTAACAGAATAGATTTGTTGCCAGACTTCCGATCAAAGTATTTCTGTGTGCTGTACTTCAACGTTGCTGAAATTCATTTGTTCATTATTGCCATGCTGTATGTTGTGGGCGATCATGGTCTTAGACCATGATTGTTCTTGGCAAATTTTTCTACCAGAGAGGTTTGCCATTGTCTTCTTCTGGGCAGTGACTTTACAAGATGGGTGAGCCCACCCATTATCAATACTCTTCAGAGATTGTCTGCCTGGCATCAATAATCACATAACCAGGACTTGTGATATGCACCAGCTGCTCATATGACCATCCACCATCTGCTCCCATGACCTCACGTGACCCTGATCAGGGGGCTATCCAAGTGCTACACCTTGCCCAGGGGTGATCTGCAGGCTGGTGGAGGAAGGAACACCTTCCACCTCCTTTGGTAGAGACATATCTCCACTCTGCCATTCTGAAATTCATTTCTCTAATATTAATGGACTGTTTCAGGGGCAGAATGCAATGTGTTGAAATAACTGTGTGGCTTATTGTTCTTTTTGTGAGGTTATAAATACACTGTAGGCCAGGAGTACAAAAACAAAGAAGCTATGTTAAGCTACACACACAAAATGCTAGTAGAACACAGCAGGCCAGGCAGCGTCTATAGGAAGAGGTACAGTCGACGTTTCGGGCCGAGACCCTTCGTCAGGACTCCTGATGAAGGGTCTCGGCCTGAAACGTCAACTGTATCTCTTCCTATAGATGCTGCCTGGCCTGCTGTGCTCTAAAAGTATTTTGTGTGCGTTGCTTGAATTTCCAGCATCCGCAGATTTTCTCGTGTTTGTGAAGCTATGTTAACCCTTCATTGTGGACACGGATTCAGACTCAGCAAAAACACTTAAAAAGACAATAGAAGTTAAGTAAATGGGGATGTAGCCTGGGCCTGGAATCCAGACTTTCACCCACCACCTGTTTTACAGTCCAGGTTCAAGAATTACTGAAAATATTGCTAAACTAACTGTTAGATGCATTTAACTCTCTAAAATCTGGAGCTAGCATTCTCAAGTATGTACCAAAACACCTCTAATTCAGTTCAGGGAAGATTTTGATAAGAGTGTGTTAAGTTTTTGCTTGACAGCAGTTTCTCACTATCCTAATTAAACTGTAGCTAAATCTTATCCGCTGATTGCATCTGATTTCAGAAGTAAACTGTAAAGCAGTGTCGGATGTTTTAAAATGTCAGAAGTACAATATAAATGCAAAGTTATTGTGAAATTATATCAAACCACTGAACAAAATAAACTTTTGAGAATTTGTGTCTTTGATGTAGGATGACTCACTGAGCAAGTGAATGGTATGATCTAACGGTAATCACCAGGTCTGAGTGCTCAGGATTCTAGTTTATACAATATTCCAGAGGAACTGAGAGGCAATGGGGGGAGGGTGGCATCAAAGGAGGTATCAGAGAGTTGTTCTGTTATGATGCACAGACCGTAAGACTTCAAGTTCAAGTTGAATTGACATTCAGTCATACAAGGTGCCAACAGTCATGCATGAAATAAGGCCACATCTGGCATGTCTGAGAAAGCAAGTAAGCATACAGTCACACATAGCCCAAGTCCCTGAACGACATGTCTTGTAAATTGATGGTGCGTGGGCATTGTGGGCAAAAACAAGCAGTTCTCTGCAGCCTACAGACGAATGTACGCACTCACGCGGCCAATCCTGCTTGCTATTCTACCGATCAAACACTGGGGGGCAGCACCAACATGAGGGCCAGCTCCCAATCCAGTATGGACATCTCCTCAGGTGTAGACCGAGAAACAAGATTAGGCCATCAGCACCATAGTGTCTGCTCTGCCATTCCATCATGGCTGGTTTATTATCCCTCTCAAATCAATTCTCCATCTAGAGGTGGTGGATAGTAATTTAGAAACGACTTGGAAAGGAACTATGAACAGCGGGAGAAAGAAAGCATGGGATGGAGTAGTGCAAAATTTGGCCTGTCCATAAGGTGGAGCATGACTAGGATAGTTTGAAGTATATACAACAGTCAAGAGAGATTTAGGTGGACCAAACTGTCATAGGTATCGCAGAAGAAGAACTTGTGAAGTGCATCAAGGATTGCTTTTGAGAACAGTTAGTTAAGGAATTTACCTTGAAAGAGACTACTTTAGATTTGATCATGAGTAATGGTGAAGGATTAATCATAGACAATATGGTTAAAGGTCCCGTCAAGGCCACTGACCTCAATACAATAGATATCTGATAGGCTGGTGCTCCAGAAGGTTAGTACACCTGGGATCGAGGGTGTCTCAGATATAAAATTGGCTTTGTGGTAGAAGGCACAAGGTGGTAGTAGAAGATTACTTTTTAGATTGGAGGCTATTGATCACTGGTCTGTTGTAATGTGACTGACGTCCTCTTCTTTATCATATATTAGACCATAAGACCATAAGATATAGGAGCAGAATTAAGCTATTTGGCCCATTGAGTCTGTTCCACTATTTCATCATGGCTGTTCCAATTTTCCTCTCAGCCCCAATCTTCTGCCCTCTCCCCATATCCGTTCATGCCCTAACCAATTAAGAATCTACTAACCACAGCCTTAAATATACATAAAGATTTGGCCTCCACAGATGCCTGTGGCAAAGAATTCCACAGATTCACCAGTCTCTGGCTAAAGAAATTCCTCCCCACCTGCATTCTAGAAGGACGCTTCTCTATTCTGAGGCTGTGTCCTCTAGTCTTAGACTCCCCCACCATAGGAAACATCCTCTCCACATCCACTCTATCAAGGCTTTCACCATTTGATAGGTTTCAATTAGGTCACCCCTCTGAATTCCAGTGAATACAGGCCCAGAGCCATCGAACACTCTTCATATGACAAGCCGTTCAATCCCGGAATAATTTTCGTGAACCTCCTTTGAACCCTCTCCAGTTTCAGCACATCCTTTCTGAGATAAGGGGCCCAAAACTGCTCACAATATTCCAAGCGAGGCCTCCCCAGTGCCTTATAAAGCTTTGGCATTACATTCTTGTTTTTATAGAGGCAAGGGAGATTTCACTTTAGATACATAAGAGATGGTGGCATTGTGCTTACATTACTGTGTTAATAATTCTGAGTCGTCTGGGCTAATGCATTGGTGGTATGGTTTCAAATTCTATCCCTGGCAGCACAGAAACTTAAATTGAATAAATTTACAGTAGTTCATTTAATTTAAAATGTTGACATGAAACAACTGGATTGCTGGTTTGCTTTAAACAAAAGCTCTGATTCACTAATGGAAAGAGATGGACTGGTTGATGGAGATTTGGTGCATCAAATTCTGGTAGACATATAAACAAAGTGACAAGAACCTTAGGAGTGTTGTTAAACAGAGGAGCCTTGGAGTGCAAACCCATCGCCCCCTGAGAGTGGCAACACAGCTGGTGAAAAAGGGCATTTGATATTCTTGCCTTCATGGTCTTTGAGTGTAGGAGTTGGGATGTTCTGTCTGGACTGGTGGCAGAGGCAGATACATTCTGGACTTTTAAGAGGTATTTAAATAGACACATGAATGTGAGGCAAATGCAAGGAGATGGACGTAATGCAGGCAGAGGGGATTTGTTTAGTTGGCCATTTAATAAGTAATTTGATTGGTTGTGGGTTGAATGGCCCCTCCTGTGCGACACTGTTCTATGCCCAATGTTAGGTTGTAAAACATTGGTTTGATCATACATTAAATACAGGAAGAATATGGCAGCAATAAAGAGTGTGTTGAAGAGAATTAACGAGTACTCATAAAGAGAGATTGGATAGGCTGTTTTTACTCTTGTTGGGATGTAGGAAGCTGGAGGTTTATTGGATCTAGGTTAAGTTAAAACAACATCTAAATCAACCAGGAAAGTGGGTAAAAGATGGCATTTAAGTTAAATGCATTTGTGAAATTAAATCGAGGCAGGATATTGTGTACAGTTCTGGTCAGCGAATTATAGGAAAGATGTCAATAAAATTGAGAGAGTACAGAAGAGGTTTACTAAAATGTTGCCTGGGTTTCATCACCTAAGTTACAGAGAAAGGTTGAACAAGTTAGGTCTTTATTCTTTGGAGTGTAGAAGCTTGAGGGGGGACTTGATAGAGGTGTTTAAAATTACGAGGGGGATTGATAGAGTTGACATGGATAGGCTTTTTCCATTGAGAGTGGGGAAGATTCAAACAAGAGGACATGAGCTGAGAGTTAAAGGGCAAAAGTTTAGGGGTAACATGAGGGGAAACTTCTTTACTCAGAGGGTGGTAGCTGTGTGGAACAAGCTTCCAGCAGAAGTGGTTGAGGCAGGTTCGATGTCGTTTAAAGTTAAATTGGACAGCTATATGGACAGGAAAGGAATGGAGGGTAACGGGCTGAGTGCAGATCGGTGGGACTAGGTGAGAGTAAGAGTTCGGCACCGACTGGAAGGGCCGAGATGGCCTGTTTCCGTGCTGTAATTGTTATATAGTTATATGGTTATATTATATTATAAATCGAGGCAGGATGTAAAGATGGAAAATGAAAGTAAGTTAGCCCATAATATTAAAGAGGATACCAAAAGTTTCTTTTGATACATAAAGTGTAAAGTGTGAGGCACGAGTAGATATTGGACCTCTCAAAAATGATTCTGGAAAGATAGTTACGGGAAACACGGAAATGGCAGACAAAATTAATGAACGTTTTTCATCATTCTTCACGGTGAAAGGCACTAGGAGTATCGTGGAAGTTCTAGTTGTCAGGGGTCATGAAGTGTGTAAAGTTACCATAACCAGTGAGAAGGTTCTTGGGAAACTGAA
The DNA here is from genome assembly GCF_963921235.1 of Mobula hypostoma. NCBI lineage: Eukaryota > Metazoa > Chordata > Chondrichthyes > Myliobatiformes > Myliobatidae > Mobula > Mobula hypostoma. The sequence continues at coordinate 111,581,205 of NC_086104.1, forward strand.
GGGTCTGAAGGTAAATAAGTCACCTGGACCAGATGGTGAACACCCTAGAGTTCTGAAAGAGGTAGCTGAAGATATTGTAGAGGCATTAGTAATGATCTTTCAATAATCACTACATTCTGGAATGGTTCCGGAGGACTGGAAAATTGCAGAAGTCATTCCACTCTTCAAGAAAGGAGAGGAGCAGAAGAAAGGAAACTATAGGCCAGTTAGTCTGACCTCAGTAGTTATGAAAATGTTGGAGTCAAATATTAAGGATGAGATCTCAGGGTGCTTGGAGGCACATGATTAAGTAGGCCATAGTCATCATGCTTTCCTCAAGGAAAAATCTTGCCTGACAAATCTATTGGAATTCTTTGAAGAAATAACAAGCAGGATAGACCAAGAAGAATTGTTTAATGTTGTGTACTTGGATTTTCAGAAGGCCTTTGATAAGGTGCCACACATGAGGTTGCTTAACAAGCTTCAAGCCCATGGTATTATAAGATACTATATTTAGAGATAAAGCACAGAGCTGGCTGTTCCATCCCATTGAGCCACACTGCCTAGTAACCCACCTATTTAACTCGAGCCTAATTTACAATGGCCAATTAACCTACCAACTGGTACGTCTTTGCACTGTGGGAGGAAGCTGGAGCACCTGGAGGAAACTTACACACTGATGGGAAGAACACAAAAACATTCTTGTAGGAATTGAACTCTAAACTCTGACAGCCCAAGCTGTAATAGATTCGCAGCAAGGGCTATGCTACCATTTGCCAGTGTGATTCTGCTCCTGGAGACAAATAGTCCACTGAAAGGGTTAACACCAAAAAGAGCTTGGGAGGAAGAGAGATGGCTGTCAAGCCAATCAGAGCAGGCACTTCCGAGCATACTCCCCCTGTCTTTGAAATTAAATCACATCTGTTCCAGCTCTAAGTCTGGGATTAAGCGGCTGCTGCAGAACACTTGGTGGGATCATTTCTGATAAGGTTCATCTATCTCTCACACAACAGATGCATCAGTAGGAACAGTTAATGCTGTTTGTGATAATGACTCTTCTCTATCTTTTAATAATGGGTTGCTGAAATAATTAATAAAGGCCAACAACATGCTCACATTTAGCTTGCCAAATATAGAACCACTTAGTTATTCCAATTCCCCAGCTTGAAATCCACTGCCTTGGCGATTGTAGTTCACCAAGTGCTCAGTCCCATTTCCTGCCTCCACCACCCTTTCAGGCACATTACTGATCCACATCAATCTTTTGCTGAAGCCATGCTTTGTTGTCTAGGCCTCCTTTATTGCTCACTGTGGATTCTCTGAATTAGATCTGGAGTTTCTGGGGATTATTTGTAAGCTCTGAACCGTTGCAGATGGAAACGCCAAACTCCAAAACTTGACATGTGCACCAGAGGCTAGAACTATCCACATGCACCAGACACCAGGGTTAACAACGTAGACTAGAGACAAGGACCATCCACATGGACCAGAGACTAGGACTATCCATTTGGACCAGAGACCAGGACTATCCATGTGGAGCAGAGACCAGGACTAACCATGTGCACCAAAGAGCAGGACTATCCATATGGACCAGAGACCAGGACTATCCATGTGCACCAGAGACCAGGACCATCCATGTAGACCAGAGACCAGAACTATCCACGTGGGCCCGAGACAAGGACTCTCCACGTGGACCAGAGACCAGAACTATCCATGTGCACCAAAGAGCAGGACTATCCACATGGACCAGAGACCTGGACTATCCATGTGGACCAGAAACCAGGACAATCCACGTGGACTAGAGACCAGAGACCAGGACTATCCACATAGACCAGAGACCAGAGACCAGGACCATCCACATGGACCAGAGACCAGGACTACCCACGTGGACCAGACACCAGAGACGAGGATTATCCATGTAGACCAGAGACCAGGACCATCCACATGGATCAGAGACCAGGACTATCCATGTGGACCATAGACCAGGGCCATCCACGTGGACCAGAGACCAGGACTATCCATAGAACATAGAACATAGAACATAGAATAGTATAGCACATCACAGGCCCTTCGGCCCACAATGTTGTGCTGACCCTCAAACCCTACCTCCCATATAACCCCCTAACTTAATTCCTCCATATACCTGTCCAGTAGTCCCTTAAACTTCACGAGTGTATCTGCCTCCACCACTGACTCAGGCAGTGCATTCCATGCACCAACCACTCTCTGAGTAAAAAACTTTCCTCTAATATCCCCCTTGAACTTCCCACCCCTTACCTTAAAGCCATGTCCTCTTGTATTGAACAGTGGTGCCCTGGGGAAGAGACGCTGGCTATCCACTCTATCTATTCCTTGTATTATCTTGTACGCCTCTATCATGTCTCCTCTCATCCTCCTTCTCTCCAAACAGTAAAGCCCTAATTCACTTAATCTCTGATCATAATGCATTCTCTCTAAACCAGGCAGCATCCTGGTAAATCTCCTCTGTACCATTTCCAATGCTTCCACATCCTTCCTATAGTGAGGCGACCAGAACTGGACACAGTACTCCAAGTGTAGCCTAACCAGAGTTTTATAGAGCTGCATCATTACATTGCGACTGTTAAACTCTATCCCTCGACTTACGAAAGCTAACACCCCATAAGCTTTCTTAACTACCCTATCTATCTGTGAGGCGACTTTCAGGGATCTGTGGACATGTACCCGGAGATTCCTCTGCTCCTCCACACTACCAAGTATCCTGCCATTTGCTTTGTACTCTGCCTTGGAGTTTGTTCTTCCAAAGTGTACCACCTCACATTTCTCCGGGTTGAACTCCATCTGCCACTTCTCAGCCCACTTCTGCATCCTATCAATGTCTCTCTGCAATCTTCGACAATCCTCTATACTATCTACAACACCACCAACCTTTGTGTCATCTGCAAACTTGCCAACCCACCCTTCTACCCCTACATCCAGGTCGTTAATAAAAATCACGAAAAGTAGAGGTCCCAAAACAGATCCTTGTGGGACACCACCAGTCGCAACCCTGCAATCTGAATGTACTCCCTCCACCATGACCCTTTGCCTTCTGCAGGCAAGCCAATTCTGAATCCACCTGGCCAAACTTCCCTGGATCCCATGCCTTCTGACTTTCTGAATAAGCCCACCGTGTGGAACCTTGCCAAATGCCTTACTAAAATCCATATAGATCACATCCACTGCACTACCCTCATCTATATGCCTGGTCACCTCCTCAAAAAACTCTATCAGGCTTGTTAGACACGATCTGCCCTTCACAAAGCCATGCTGACTGCTCCTGATCAGACCATGATTCTCTAAATGCCCATAGATCCTATCTCTAAGAATCTTTTCCAACAGCTTTCCCACCACAGACATAAGGCTCACTGGTCTATAATTACCGGGACTATCCCTACTACCTTTTTTGAACAAGGGGACAACATTCGCCTCCCTCCAATCCTCCGGTACAATTCCCATGGACAACGAGGACATAAAGATCCTAGCCAGAGGCTCAGCAATCTCTTCCCTCACCTCGTGGAGCAGCATGGGGAATATTCCGTCAGGCCCTGGGGACTTATCCATCCTAATATATTTTAACAACTCCAACACCTCCTCTCCCTTAATATCAACATGCTCCAGAACATCAACCTCACTCATATTGTACTCACCATCATCAAGTTCCCTCTCATTGGTGAACACTGAAGAGAAGTATTCATTGAGGACCTCGCTCACTTCCGCAGCCTCTCGGCACATCTTCCCACATTTATCTCTAATCGGTCCTACCTTCACTCCTGTCATCCTTTTGTTCTTCACATAATTGAAGAATGCCTTGGGGTTTTCCTTTACCCTACTCACCAAGGCCTTCTCATGCCTCCTTCTTGCTCTTCTCAGCCCCTTCTTAAGCTCCTTTCTTGCTTTCCTGTATTCCTCAATAGACCCATTTGATCCTTGCTTCCTAAACCTCATGTATGCTGCCTTCTTCCACCTGACAAGATTTTCCACCTCACTTGTCACCCATGGTTCCTTCACCCTACCATTCTTTATCTTCCTCACCGGGACAAATTTATCGCTAACCTCCTGCAAGAGATCTCTAAACATCGACCACACGTCCATAGTACATTTCCCTGCAAAAACATCATCCCAATTCACACCCGCAAGTTCTAGCCTTATAGCCTCATAATTTGTCCTTCCCCAATTAAAAATTTTCCTGTCCTCTCTGTTTCTATCCTTTTCCATGATAATGCTAAAGGCCAGGGAGTGGTAGTCACTGTCCCCCAGATGCTCACCCACTGAGAGATCTGTGACCTGACCCGGTTCATTACCCAGTACTAGATCTAGTATGGCATTCCCACTAGTCAGACTGTCCACATACTGTGACAGGAATCCGTCCCGGACACACTTAAGAAACTCTGCCCCATCTAAACCCTTGGAACTAATCAGGTGTCAATCAATATTAGGGAAGTTAAAGTCACCCATGATAACAACCCTGTTATTTTTGCACCTTTCCAAAATCTTCCTCCCAATCTGCTCCTCTGTATCTCTGCTGCTACCAGGGGATCTATAGAATAACCCCAATAGAGTAACTGCTCCCTTCCTGTTCCTGACTTCCACCCATACTGACTCAAAAGAGGATCCTGCTACATTACACACCCTTTCTGTAGCTGTAATAGTATCCCTGACCAGTAATGCCACCCCTCCTCCCCTTTTCCCCCATCTCTATCCCTTTTAAAGCACTGAAATCCAGAAATATTGAGAATCCATTCCTGCCCTGGTGCCAGCCAAGTCTCTGTAATGGCCACTACATCATAATTCCATGTATGTATCCAAGCTCTCAGTTCATCACCTTTGTTCCTGATGTTTCTTGCATTGAGGTACACACACTTCAAGCCCTCTACCTTACTGTCTTTACACCATTTATTCTGCTTCTCTTTCCTCAAAGCCTCTCTATATGTTATTTCTGGCCTTACTCCATGCACTTCTTTCACTGCTCTATCGCTCCGGGTCCCATCTCCCTTGCAAATTAGTTTAAACCCTCCCGAACCATGCTAGCAAACCTACCTGCAAGGATATTGCTCCCCCTTGAGTTTAGGTGCAACCCATCCAAGCTGTACAGGTCCCACCTTCCCCAGAAGAGATCCCAATGATCTAAAAATCTAAATCCCTGCTCCCTGCACCAACTCCTCAGCCACGCATTCAACTGCCATCTCCTCCAATTCTTACCATCACCGTCACGTAGCACTGGCAGCAATCCTGAGAACGCCACCCTTGAGGTCCTGTTCTTCAGCCTTCTGCCTAGTTCCCGAAACTCACACTTCAGCACCTCCTCCCTCTTCCTGCCTATGTCGTTGGTACTTATACTTTATACTTTATTGCCGTCAAACAATTGGTACTAGAACGTACAATCATCACAGCGATATTTGATTCTGCACTTCCCACTCCCTGGATTACAAATATTAAATATTAAAAGTAGTTAAAATTAGTAAATATTAAAAATTTAAATTACAAATCATAAATAGAAAATAGAAAAATGGAAAGTAAGGTAGTGCAAAAAAACCGAGAGGCAGGTCCGGATATTTGGAGGGTACGGCCCAGATCCAGGTCAGGATCCATTCAGCAGTCTTATCACAGTTGGAAAGAAGCTGTTCCCAATTCTGGCCGTATGTGTCTTCAAGCTCCTGAGCCTTCTCCCGGAGGGAAGAGGGACGAAAAGTGTGTTGGCAGGGTGGGTCGTGTCCTTCATTATCCTAGCAGCACTGCTCCGATAGCGTGCGGTGTTAAGTGAGTCCACGGACGGAAGATTTGTTTGTGTGATGTGCTGCGCCATGTTCATGATCTTCTGCAGCTTCCTTCGCTCTTGGACAGGACAACTTCCATACTAGGTTGTGATGCACCCTAGAAGAATGCTTTCTATGGTGCATCTATAACAATTAGTGAAGGTTTTAGGGGACATGCCAAATTTCTTTTGTTTTCTCAGGAAGTAAAGGCGCTGGTGGGCCTTCTTGGCAGTGAACCCTGCATGGTTGGACCAAGTCAGGTCATTTGTGATATTGACCATGAGGAATTTAAAGCTGTTCCACTTGCACACCACCGATGTAAATTGGGTCGTGTGGACCACTACTCTTTCTGAAATCAGTCAATCAATTCCTTGGTCTTGCTGACGTTAAGGGATAGGTTATTGTCTTTGCACCATGCCACCAGGTTCTTAATTTCCTCTTTGTACTCAAACTCATCATTACCCGAGATACGGGTTACAGTTGTTGTTTCAACATGTTGGTACCAACATGTATCACGACTTCTGGTTGCTTTCCCTCTCGTAGCAGGATGTCATGCACCCGGTCAGAGACATCCCGGATCCTGGCACCCGGGAGGCAACAAACCATACAGGTGTCCTTCTCACATCCACGAAGTCTCCTGTCTGCTCCCCTGACTATGGAGTCTTCAATGACGACAGATCTCCTCTTCTCCGTCTCACCCTTCTGCACCACTGGGTCAGACTCATTGCTGGAGGCCCTACCACTGTGCACACACGTGGTCGGTCGTCCCTACCAACAGTATCCAGGACGGTAAACTTATTATTCAGAAGAATGATACACGAGTGCTCTGCACTACCTGTCTGCTCACCTTCCCTTTCTCCCTTCTGACTGTCACCCAATGACCTGCTTCCGAAAGCCAAGGTGTGACTGCCTCCCTGTAGCTCTCATCTATGATTGCCTCATACTCCCTAAGGATCGAAGGACATCCAGCTGCTGCTCCAGATTCCTTGCATGGTTTTGTAATCTATCTGGGCATCCATGTAGACCAGAGACCAGGACTATCACCATGGACCAGAGACTAGGACTATCCACGTGCACCAGAGACCAGGACTATCCACGTGCACCAGAGACAGGACTATCCAAATAGACAATAGACCAGGAATATTCACGAGCACTAGAGACCAGGAATATCCATGCAGACCAGGGACAAGGTCTATACACATAGACAGGAGGCAAGGATGATCCACATGGACCAGAGACCAGGACTGTACATGTAGACCAGAGACCAGGACGATCCACGTGGACCAGAGACCAAGACTATCCACGTGGTCCAGAGCCCAGGACTGTACATGTAGACCAGAGACCAGGACAATCCACGTGGACCAGAGACCAGGAGTATCCATGTGGACCAGAGCACAGGACTATCCATGTGGATCAGAGGCCAGGACAATCCTTGTGGACCAGAAGCCAGGTCTATCAACGTGGACCAGAGACCAGGACTATCCATGTGGACCAGAGACCAGGACTATCCATGTGGACCAGAGACCAGGACTATCCTCATGGACCAGAGACCAGGACTATCCATGTGGACCAGAGACCAGGACTATCCATGTGCTCCAGAGGCCAGGACTATCAACGTAGACCAGAGACCAGGACTATCCATGTGGACCAGAGACCAGGGCTATACTCGTGGACCAGAGAACAGGACTATCCACATGGACCAGAGACCAGGACTATCCATGTGGACCAGAGTCCAGGACTATCCACATGGACCAGAGACCAGGACTATCCATGGACCAGAGACCAGGACTATCCACGTGGACCAGAGACCAGGAGTATCCATGTAGACCAGAGACCAGGACTATCCATGTGGACCAGAGACCAGGACTATCCACATGGACCAGAGAGCAGGACGATCCACATAGACCAGAGACCAGAAGTATCCATGTAGATGAGAGACCAGAACTATCCATGTGGACCAGATACCAGGACTATCCACGTGGACCAGAGAGCAGGACTATCCACGTACCAGAGACCAAGAATATCTATGCAGACCAGAGACCAGAGATCAGGACTATCTTTATAGACCAGAGACCAGGACTATCCACGTAGACCAGAGACCAGGACTGTCCATGTAGACCAGAGACAAGGACTATCCATGTAGACCAGAGTCAAGGACAATCCATGTAGACCAGAGACCAGGACTATCCACGTGGACCAGAGGCCAGGACTATCCTTGTAGAACAGAGGCCAGGTCTATCCACATGGACCTGAGAGCAGGACTATACATGTGGACCAGAGACCAGGATAAACCTCATGGACCAGAGACCAGGGTCATCCATGTGGACCAGAGACCAGGACTATCCATGTGCACCAGAGACCAGGACTATCCACATGCACCAGAGACCAGGAATATCCACGTGGACCAGAGACCAGGACTATCCACGGAGACCAGAGACCAGGAGTATCCATGTATGGACCAGAGACCAGGACAATCCATGTGGACCAGAGACCAGGACTATCCTCGTGGACCAGAGATCAGGGTCATCCATTTTGACCAGAGACCAGGACTATCCTTGTAGACCAGAGACCCGGACTATCAATGTAGACCAGAGACCAGGACTATCCACGTGGACCAGAGACCAGGAGTGTCCATGTAGACCAGAGACCAAGACTATCCATGTAGACCAGAGACCAGGACTATCCACGTGGACCAGAGGCCAGGACTATCCTTGTAGACCAGAGACCAGGACTATCCACATGGACCAGAGACCAGGACTATCCACATGGACCAGAGACCAGGACTATCCATGTGGACCAGAGACCAGGACTATCCACGAAGACCAGAGACCAGGACTATCCACGTGGACCAGAGACCAGGACTATCCACATAGACCAGAGACCAGGACTATCCATGTGGACCAGAGACCAGGACTATCCACATGGACCAGAGACCAGGACTATTCACGTGGACCAGAGACCAGGACTATCCACGTACCAGAGACCAGGACTATCCATGTAGACCAGAGACCAGGACTATCCATGTGGACCAGAGACCAGGACTATCCACGTGGACAGAGAGACTATATCCACGTACCAGAGACCAAGAATATCATAGTCAGACCAGAGACCAGGACCATATAGACCAGAGACCAAGACTATCACGTGGACCAGAGACCAGGACTATCCATGTAGACCAGAGACCAGGACTATCCATGTAGACCAGAGACCAGGACTATCCACGTGGACCAGAGACCAGGACTATCCACGTCAACCAGAGACCAGGACTATCCACATGGACCAGAGAGCAGGACTATCCACGTAGACCAGAGACCAGGACTATCCACATGGACCAGAGACCAGGACTATCCATGTAGACCAGAGACCAGGACTATCCATGTGGACCAGAGACCAGGACTATCCACGTGGACCATAGGCAAGGTCTATCCAGGTAGACCAGAGACCAGGGTCATCCATGTGGACCAGAGAGCAGGACTATCCACATTCACCAGAGACCAGGACAATCCATGTGGACCAGAGACCAGGAATATCCTCGTGGACCAGAGGCCAGATCTATCCACGTCAACCAGAGACCAGGACTATCCACATGGACCAGAGACCAGGACTATCCATGTGGACCAGAGACCAGGACTATCCATGTGGACCAGAGACCAGGACTATCCATGTGGACCAGAGACCAGGACTATCCATGTAGACCAGAGACTAGGACTATCCACATTGACCAGAGACCAGGACTATCCATGTGGACCAGAGACCAGGACTATCCTCGTGGACCAGAGACCAGGACTATCCATGCAGACCAGAGACCAGGACTATCCATGTGGACCAGAGACCAGGACTATCCACATGGACCAGAGACCAGGACTATTCACGTGGACCAGAGACCAGGACTATCCACGTGGACCAGAGACCAGGACTATCCATGTAGACCAGAGACCAGGACTATCCACGTGGACCAGAGACCAGGACTATCCATGTAGACCAGAGACCAGGACTATCCATGTAGACCAGAGACCAGGACTATCCATGGAGACCAGAGACCAGGACTATCCACGTGGACCAGAGACCAGGACTATCCACGTGGACCAGAGACCAGGACTATCTATGCGGACCAGAGACCAGAGACCAGGACTATCCATGTGGACCAGAGACCAGGACTATCCACGTACCAGAGACCAGGACTATCCATGTAGACCAGAGACCAGGACTATCCATGTGGACCAGAGACCAGGACTATCCACGTAGACCAGAGACCAGGACTATCCATGTGGACCAGAGACCAGGACTATCCACATGGACCAGAGACCAGGACTATCCACGTGGACCAGAGACCAGGACTATCCACGTAGACCAGAGACCAGGACTATCCATGTGGACCAGAGACCAGGACTATCCACGTAGACCAGAGACCAGGACTATCCATGTTGACCAGAGACCAGGACTATCCATGTGCACCAGAGACCAGGACTATCCACATGCACAAGAGACCAGGACTATCCACGTGGACCAGAGACCAGGACTATCCACATAGACCAGAGACCAGGACTATACATGTGGACCAGAGACCAGGACTATCCATGTGGACCAGAGACCAGGACTATCCATGTGCTCCAGAGGCCAGGACTATCCAAGACCAGAGACCAGGTGTGGACCAGAGACCAGGACCATACACGAAGACCAGAGACCAGGACTATCCACATGGACCAGAGACCAGGACTATCCTTGTGGACCAGAGGCCAGGTCTATCCACGTCAACCAGAGACCAGGACTATCCACATGGACCAGAGAGCAGGACTATCCACGTAGACCAGAGACCAGGAGTATCCATGTTGACCAGAGACCAGGACTATCCATGTGGACCAGAGACCAGGACTATCCACATAGACCAGAGACCAGGACAATCCATGTGGACCAGAGACCAGGACTATCCTCGTGGACCAGAGACCAGGGTTATCCATGTGGACCAGAGACCAGGACTATCCATGTAGACCAGAGACCAGGACTATCCACATGGACCAGAGACCAGGACTATCTATGTGGACCAGAGACCAGGACTATCCACGTGGACCAGAGACCAGGACTATCCATGCGGACCAGAGACAAGGACTATCCATGTGGACCAGAGACCAGGACTATCCATGTAGACCAGAGACCAGGACTATCCACGTGGACCAGAGACCAGGACTATCCATGTAGACCAGAGACCAGGACTATCCATGTAGACCAGAGACCAGGACTATCCATGTGGACCAGAGACCAGGACTATCCACGTGGACCAGAGAGCAGGACTATCCACGTACCAGAGACCAGGACTATCTATGTAGAGACCAGAGACCAGGACTATCCATATAGACCAGAGACCAGGACTATCCACGTGGACCAGAGACCAGGACTATCCATGTAGACCAGAGACCAGGACTATCCATGTGGACCAGAGACCAGGACCATCCATGTGGACCAGAGACCAGGACTATCCTTGTGGACCAGAGACCAGGACTATCCACATGGACCAGAGACCAGGACTATCCACATAGACCAGAGACCAGGACTATCCATGTAGACCAGAGACCAGGACTATCCATGAGGACCAGAGACCAGGACTGTCCACGTAGACCAGAGACCAGGACTATCCATGTGGACCAGAGACCAGGACGATCCTCGTACCAGAGACCAGGACTATCCATGTAGACCAGAGACCAGGACTATCCATGTGGACCATAGACCAGGACTATACACGTAGACAGGAGGCTAGGACTATCCACGTGGACCAGAGACCAGAACTGTATATGTAGACCAGAGACCAGGACTATCCATGTAGACCAGAGACCAGGACTATCCACGTGGACCTGAGGCCAGGACTATCCTTGTGGACCAGAGGCCAGGTCTATCCACGTCAACCAGAGACCAGGACTATCCACATGGACCAGAGACCAGGACTATCCACATGGACCAGAGACCAGGACTATCCACGTGGACCAGAGACCAGGACTATCCATGTGGAGACCAGAGACCAGGGTCTATCCATGTGGACCAGAGACCAGGACTATCCACATGGACCAGAGACCAGGACTATCCATGTGGACCAGAGACAAGGACTATCCATGTGGACCAGAGACCAGGAATATCTATGCCAGGACCAGAGACCAGAGACCAGAGACCAGGACAATCCATATACACCAGAGACCAGGACTATCCACGTGGACCAGAGACCAGGACTATCCATGTAGACCAGAGACCAGGACTATCCATGTAGACCAGAGACCAGGACTATCCACGTGGACCAGAGACCAGGACTATCCACGTAGACCAGAGACCAGGACTATCCATGTAGACCAGAGACCAGGACTATCCATGTGGACCAGAGACCAGGACTATCCACGTGGACCAAAGACCAGGACTATCCACGTACCAGAGACCAGGACTATCCATGTAGACCAGAGACCAGAGACCAGGACTATCCATGTGGACCAGAGACCAGGACTATCCACGTGGACCAGAGACCAGGACTATCCACGTAGACCAGAGACCAGGACTATCCATGTGGACCAGAGACCAGGACTATCCATGTGGACCAGAGACCAGGGTTATCCACATGGACCAGAGACAAGGACTATCCTTGTAGACCAGAGACCAGGACTATCCACATGGACCAGAGACCAGGACTATCCACGTGGACCAGAGACCAGGACTATCCATGTAGACCAGAGACCAGGACTATCCATGTGGACCAGAGACCAGGACTATCCATGTGGACCAGAGACCAGGACTATCCACATGGACCAGAGACCAGGACTATTCACGTGGACCAGAGACCAGGACTATCCACGTACCAGAGACCAGGACTATCCATGTAGACCAGAGACCAGGACTATCCATGTGGACCAGAGACCAGGACTATCCACGTGGACCAGAGACCAGGACTATCCACGTGGACCAGAGACCAGGACTATCCTTGTGGACCAGAGACCAGGACTATCCATGTAGACCAGAGACCAGGACTATCCACGTGGACCAGAGACCAGAAGTGTCCATGTAGACCAGAGACCAGGACTATCCATGTAGACCAGAGACCAGGACTATCCACGTGGACCAGAGACCAGGACTATCCTTGTAGACCAGAGACCAGGACTATCCACATGGACCAGAGACCAGGACTATCCACATGGACCAGAGACCAGGACTATCCACGTGGACCAGAGACCAGGACTATCCACCTGGACCAGAGACCAGGACTATCCACATGGACCAGAGAGCAGGACTATCCACGTAGACCAGAGACCAGGACTATCCACGAAGACCAGAGACCAGGACTATCCACATGGACCAGAGACCAGGACTATCCACGTGGACCAGAGACCAGGACTATCCACGTAGACCAGAGACCAGGACTATCCATGTAGACCAGAGACCAGGACTATCCATGTGGACCAGAGACCAGGACTATCCACGTGGACCAGAGACCAGGACTATCCACATGGACCAGAGACCAGGACTATCTACGTGGACCATAGGCAAGGTCTATCCAGGTAGACCAGAGACCAGGGTCATCCATGTGGACCAGAGACCAGGACTATCCACATTCACCAGAGACCAGGACTATCCATGTAGACCAGAGACCAGGACTATCCACGTGGACCAGAGACCAGGACTATCCTTGTAGACCAGAGACCAGGACTATCCATGTAGACCAGAGACTAGGACTATCCACATAGACCAGAGACCAGGACTATCCATGTGGACCAGAGACCAGGACTATCCACATTGACCAGAGACCAGGACTATCCATGTGGACCAGAGACCAGGACTATACACGTAGACAGGAGGCTAGGACTATCTACGTGGACCAGAGACCAGAAGTGTTTATGTAGACCAGAGACCAAGACTATCCATGTAGACCAGAGACCAGGACTATCCATGTGGACCAGAGACCAGGACTATCCTTGTGGACCAGAGGCCAGGTCAATCCACGTGGACCAAAGACCAGGACTATCCACATGGACCAGAGACCAGGACTATACATGTGGACCAGAGACCAGGACAAACCTCATGGACCAGAGACCAGGGTCATCCATGTGGACCAGAGACCAGGACTATCCATGTGGACCAGAGACCAGGACTATCCTCATGGACCAGAGACCAGGACTATCCATGTGGACCAGAGACCAGGACTATCCTTGTGGACCAGAGACCAGGACTATCAATGTGGACCAGAGACTAGGACTATCCACATTGACCAGAGACAGAGGACTATCCATGTGGACCAGAGACCAGGACTATCCTCGTGGACCAGAGATCAGGGTCATCCATTTTGACCAGAGACCAGGACTATCCTTGTAGACCAGAGACCAGGACTATCCACGTGGACCAGAGACCAGGACTGTCCATGTAGACCAGAGACCAGGACTATCCATGTAGACCAGAGACCAGGACTATCCATGGAGACCAGAGACCAGGACTATCCACGTGGACCAGAGACCAGGACTATCCACGTGACCAGAGACCAACAATATCTATGCGGACCAGAGACCAGAGACCTGGACTAGCCATATATACTAGAGACCAGGAATATCAACATGGACCAGAGACCAGGACTATCCACATAGACCAGAGACCAGGACTATCCATGTAGACCAGAGACCAGGACTATCCATGTGGACCAGAGACCAGGACTATCCACGTAGACCAGAGACCAGGACTATCCACATGGACCAGAGACCAGGACTATCCACGTAGACCAGAGACCAGGACTATCCATGTGGACCAGAGACCAGGACTATCCACATTGACCAGAGACCAGGACTATCCATGTGGACCAGAGACCAGGACTATCCACGTAGACAGGAGGCTAGGACTATCCACGTGGACCAGAGACCAGAACTGTTTATGTAGACCAGAGACCAGGACTATCCATGTAGACCAGAGACCAGGACTATCCACGTGGACCAGAGGCCAGGACTATCCTTGTGGACCAGAGGCCAGGTCTATCCACGTGGACCAGAGACCAGGACTATCCACATGGACCAGAGACCAGGACTATCCATGTAGACCAGAGACCAGGACTATCCACGTGGACCAGAGACCAGGACTATCCATGTGGACCAGAGACCAGGACTATACATGTGGACCAGAGACCAGGACTAACCACATGGACCAGAAACCAGGACTATCTATGTGGACCAGAGACCAGGACTATCCACGTACCAAAGACCAAGAATATCTATGCGGACCAGAGACCAGAGACCAGAACCAGGACAATCCATATACACCAGAGACCAGGACCATCAACGTGGACCAGATACCAGGACTGTCCATGTAGACCAGAGACAAGGACTATCCATGTAGACCAGAGACCAGGACTATCAACGTGGACCAGAGACCAGGACTGTCCAT
This sequence comes from Mobula hypostoma, assembly GCF_963921235.1. Classification (NCBI taxonomy): domain Eukaryota; kingdom Metazoa; phylum Chordata; class Chondrichthyes; order Myliobatiformes; family Myliobatidae; genus Mobula; species Mobula hypostoma. The sequence continues at coordinate 111,596,348 of NC_086104.1, forward strand.
GTAGACCAGAGACCAGGAGTATCCATGTAGACCAGAGACCAGGAGTGTCCATGGAGACCAGAGACCAGGACTATGCACGTGGACCAGAGACCAGGACTATCCACGTACCAGAGACCAGGACTATCCAGGTAGACCAGAGACCAGGGTCATCCATGTGGACCAGAGACCAGGACTATCCTCGTGGACCAGAGATCAGGGTCATCCATTTTGACCAGAGACCAGGACTATCCTTGTAGACCAGAGACCCGGACTATCAATGTAGACCAGAGACTAGGACTATCCACATTGACCAGAGACAGAGGACTATCCATGTGCACCAGAGACCAGGACTATCCACATGGAAAAGAGAGCAGGACGATCCACATAGACCAGAGACCAGAAGTATCCATGTAGATGAGAGAACAGGACTATAAATGTGGATCAGAGACCAGGACTATCCACGAAGACCAGAGACCAGGACTATCCACATGGACCAGAGACCAGGATTATTCACGTGGACCAGAGACCAGGACTATCCACGTACCAGAGACCAGGACTATCCATGTAGACCAGAGACCAGGACTATCCATGTGGACCAGAGACCAGGACGATCCTCGTGGACCAGAGACCAGGGTTATCCATGTGGACCAGAGACAAGGACTATCCTTGTGGACCAGAGACTCGAACCATCCATGTAGACCAGAGACCAGGACTATCCACGTGGACCAGAGACCAGAAGTGTTTATGTAGACCAGAGACCAGGACTATCCATGTAGACCAGAGACCAGGACAATCCACGTGGACCTGAGGCCAGGACTATCCTTGTGGACCAGAGGCCAGGTCTATCCACGTGGACCAGAGACCAGGACTATCCACATGGACCAGAGACCAGGACTATCCACGTGGACCAGAGACCAGGACTATCCACGGAGACCAGAGACCAGGACTATCCACATGGACCAGAGACCAGGACTATCCACGTAGACCAGAGACCAGGACTATCCATGCAGACCAGAGACCAGGACTATCCACATGGAACAGAGACCAGGACTATTCACGTGGACCAGAGACCAGGACTATCCACGTACCAGAGACCAGGACTATCCATGTAGACCAGAGACCAGGACTATCTATGTGGACAAGAGACAAGGACTATCCACGTGGACCAAAGACCAGGACTATCCACGTGGACCAGAGAACAGGAATATCTATACGGATCTGTTACCAGAGACCAGGGTCATCCATATAGACCAGAGACCAGGACTATCCACGTGGACCAGAGACCAGGACTATCCATGTAGACCAGAGACCAGGACTATCCATGTAGACCAGAGACCAGGACTATCCACGTGGACCAGAGACCAGGACTATCCTTGTAGACCAGAGACCAGGACTATCCACATGGACCAGAGAGCAGGACTATCCACGTAGACCAGAGACCAGGACTATCCATGTGGACCAGAGACCAGGACTATCCATGTGGACCAGAGACCAGGACTATCCATGTGGACCATAGACCAGGACTATACACGTAGACAGGAGGCTAGGACTATCCACGTGGACCAGAGACCAGAAGTGTTTATGTAGACCAGAGACCAAGACTATCCATGTAGACCAGAGACCAGGACTATCCACGTGGACCTGAGGCCAGGACTATCCTTGTGGACCAGAGGCCAGGTCTATCCACGTCAACCAGAGACCAGGACTATCCACATGGACCAGAGAGCAGGACTATCCATGTGGACCAGAGACCAGGACTATCCACGTGGACCAGAGACCAGGACGATCTATGTGGTCCAGAGACCAGAGACCAGGACTATCCATGTAGACCAGAGACCAGGACTAACCACATGGACCAGAGGCCAGGACTATCCATGTGGACCAGAGACCAGGACTATCCACGTACCAGAGACCAAGAATATCTATGCGGACCAGAGACCAGAGACCAGAGACCAGGACAATCCATGTGGACCAGAGACCAGGACTATCCACGTGGACCAGAGACCAGGACTATCCATGTAGACCAGAGACCCAGGACTATCCATGTAGACCAGAGACCAGGACTATCCACGTGGACCAGAGACCAGGACTATCCATGTAGACCAGAGACCAGGACTATCCATGTGGACCAGAGACCAGGAGTATCCATGGAGACCAGAGACCAGGACTATGCACGTGGACCAGATAGCAGGACTATCCACGTACCAGAGACCAAGAATATCTATGCGGACCAGAGACCAGAGACCTGGACTAGCCATATATACTAGAGACCAGGACTATCAACGTGGACCAGATACCAGGACTGTCCATGTAGACCAGAGACAAGGACGATCCATGTAGACCAGAGACCAGGACTATCTACGTGGACCAGAGACCAGGACTATCCTTGTGCAACAGAGGCCAGGTCTATCCACATGGACCTGAGAGCAGGACTATCCACTTCGACCAGAGACCAGGACTATTCACGTAGACCAGAGACCAGGACTATCCACATGGACCAGAGACCAGGACGATCCACGTAGACCAGAGACAAGGACTATTCATGTGGACCACAGACCAGGATTATCCATGTGCACCAGAGGCCAGGACTATCCACATGGACCAGAGACCAGGACTATCCATGTGGACCAGAGACCAGGACTATCCACGTGGACCAGAGACCAGGACTATCCATGTAGACCAGAGACCAGGACTATCCATTTGGACCAGATACCAGGACAATCCATGTGGACCAGAGAGCAGGACTATCCACGTACCAGAGACCAAGAATATCTATGCGGACCAGAGACCCGAGACCAGCACTATCCACATGGACCATATACCAGGACTATCCTTGTGGACCAGAGGCCAGGACTATCCACGTGGACCAGAGACCAGGACTATCCACATGGACCAGAGAGCAGGACTATCCACGTAGACCAGAGACCAGGACTATCCATGTAGACCAGAGACCAGGACTATCCATGTGGACCAGAGACCAGGACTATCCACATTCACCAGAGACCAGGACTATCCATGTGGACCAGAGACCACGACTATACACGTAGACAGGTGGCAGGGACTATCCACGTGGAACAGAGACCAACACTGTATGTGTATACCAGAGACCAGGACCTTCCATGTGGACCAGAGACCAGGACTATCCTTGTGGACCAGAGACCCGGACTATCAATGTGGACCAAAGACCAGGACTATCCACATGGACCAGAGACCAGGACAATCAATGTGCACCAGAGACCAGGACTATCCACGTCCAGAGAGCAGGACGATCTATGTGGTCCAGAGACCAGAGACCAGGACTATCCATATTGACCAGAGAACAGAACTAACCACATGGACCAGAGACCAGGACTATCCACGTACCAAAGACCAAGAATATCTATGCGGACCAGAGACCAGAGACCAGAGACCAGGACTATCCATGTGGACCAGAGACCAGGGTTATCCATGTGGACCAGAGACAAGGACTATCCTTGTAGACCAGAGACTCGGACTATCCATGTAGACCAGAGACCAGGACTATCCACGTGGACCAGAGACCAGGACTGTCCATGTAGACCAGAGACCAGGACTATCCATGTGGACCAGAGACCAGGACAATCCATGTGGACCAGAGACCAGGACTATCCATGTGGACCAGATACCAGGACAATCCATGTGGACCAGAGAGCAGGACTATCCACGTACCAGAGACCAAGAATATCTATGCGGACCAGAGACCCGAGACCAGCACTATCCACATGGACCATATACCAGGACTATCCTTGTGGACCAGAGGCAAGGTCTATCCACGAGGACCAGAGACCAGGACTATCCACATGGACCAGAGAGCAGGACTATCCACGTAGACCAGAGACCAGGAGTATCCATGTAGACCAGAGACCAGGACTATCCACGTGGACCAGAGACCAGGACTATCCACATAGACCAGAGACCAGGACTATCCATGTGGACCATAGACCAGGACTATACACGTAGACAGGTGGCAGGGACTATCCACGTGGACCAGAGACCAACACTGTATGTGTATACCAGAGACCAGGAGTATCCATGTAGACCAGAGACCAGGACTATCCATGTGGACCAGAGACCAGGACTATCCTTGTGGACCAGAGACCAGGTCTATCCACGTCAACCAGAGACCAGGACTATTCACATGGACCAGAGACCAGGACAATCAATGTGCACCAGAGACCAGGACTATCCATGTCCAGAGAGCAGGACGATCTATGTGGTCCAGAGACCAGAGACCAGGACTATCCATATTGACCAGAGAACAGAACTAACCACATGGACCAGAGACCAGGACTATCCACGTACCAAAGACCAAGAATATCTATGCGGACCAGAGACCAGAGACCAGAGACCAGGACAATCCATATACACCAGAGACCAGGACCATCAACGTGGACCAGATACCAGGACTGTCCATGTAGACCAGAGACAAGGATGATCCATGTAGACCAGAGACCAGGACTATCCACGTGGACCAGATACCAGGACTGTCCATGTAGACCAGAGACCAGGACTATCCATGTAGACCAGAGACCAGGACAATCCATGTGGACCAGAGACCAGGACTATTCACGTGGAACAGAGACCAGGACTATCCACGTACCAGAGACCAGGACTATCCTTGCAGACCAGAGACCAGGGCTATCCATGTGGACCATAGACCAGGACTATACACGTGGACCAGAGACCAGGACTGTCCATGTAGACCAGAGACAAGGACTATCCATGTAGACCAGAGACCAGGACTATCCACGTGGACCAGAGACCAGGACTATCCTTGTAGAACAGAGGCCAGGTCTATCCACATGGACCAGAGACCAGGACTATCCACGTAGACCAGAGACCAGAAGTATCCATGTAGATGAGAGAACAGGACTATAAATGTGGATCAGAGACCAGGACTATCCACGAAGACCAGAGACCAGGACTATCCACATGGACCAGAGACCAGGATTATTCACGTGGACCAGAGACCAGGACTATCCACGTACCAGAGACCAGGACTATCCATGTAGACCAGAGACCAGGACTATCCATGTGGACCAGAGACCAGGACGATCCTCGTGGACCAGAGACCAGGGTTATCCATGTGGACCAGAGACAAGGACTATCCTTGTAGACCAGAGACTCGAACCATCCATGTAGACCAGAGACCAGGACTATCCACGTGGACCAGAGACCAGAAGTGTTTATGTAGACCAGAGACCAGGACTATCCATGTGGACCAGAGACCAGGACTATCCACGAAGACCAGAGACCAGGACCATCCACATGGACCAGAGACCAGGACTATCCACATGGACCAGAGAGCAGGACTATCCACGTAGACCAGAGACCAGGACTATCCATGTAGACCAGAGACCAGGACGATCCTCGTGGACCAGAGACCAGGGTTATCCATGTGGACCAGAGACAAGGACTATCCTTGTAGACCAGAGACTCGAACCATCCATGTAGACCAGAGACCAGGACTATCCACGTGGACCAGAGACCAGGACTATCCTTGTGGACCAGAGACCAGGACTATCCACATGGACCAGAGACCAGGACTATCCACGTAGACCAGAGACCAGGAGTATCCATGTGGACCAGAGACCAGGACTATCCATGTAGACCAGAGACCAGGACTATCCATGTGGACCATAGACCAGGACTATACACGTAGACAGGAGGCTAGGACTATCCACGTGGACCAGAGACCAGAAGTGTTTATGTAGACCAGAGACCAGGACTATCCATGTAGACCAGAGACCAGGACTATCCATGTGGAACAGAGGCCAGGAATATCCTTGTGGACCAGAGGCCAGGTCTATCAACGTCGACCAGAGACCAGGACTATCCACATGGACCAGAGACCAGGACTATTCATGTAGACCAGAGACCAGGACTATCCACGTACCAGAGAGAAGAAATATCCAAGTGGACCAGAGACCAGCACTATCCACGGAGACCAGAGACCAGGACTATCCACATGGACCAGAGACCAGGACTATTCACGTGGACCAGAGACCAGGACTATCCACGTACCAGAGACCAGAAATATCCAAGTGGACCAGAGAACAGCACTATCCACAGAGACCAGAGACCAGGACTATCCATGTGGACCAGAGACCAGGACTATCCTCGTGGACCAGAGACCAGGGTCATCCATGTGGACCAGAGACAAGGACTATCCTTGTAGACCAGAGACCCGGACTATCCATGTGGACCAGAGACCAGGACTATCCACGAAGACCAGAGACCAGGACTATCCACATGGACCAGAGACCAGGACTATCCACATGGACCAGAGACCAGGACTATCCACGTAGACCAGAGACCAGGACTATCCACATGGACCAGAGACCAGGACTATCCACGTGGACCAGAGACCAGGACTATCCATGTAGACCAGAGACCAGGACTATCCATGTGGACCAGAGACCAGGACTATCCACGTGGACCAGAGACCAGGACTATCCACATGGACCAGAGACCAGGACTATCCACGTGGACCAGAGACCAGGACTATCCACGTAGACCAGAGACCAGGAGTATCCATGTAGACCAGAGACCAGGACTATCCATTCGAACCAGATACCAGGACTATTCACGTGGACCAGAGAGCAGGACTATCCACGTACCAGAGAGCAAGAATATCTATACGGACCAGAGACCAGAGACCAGAGACCAGGAGTGTCCATATAGACCAGAGACCTGGACTATCAACGTGGTCCAGATACCAGGACTGTCCATGTAGACCAGAGACCAAGACTATCCATGTAGACCAGAGACCAGGACTATCCACGTGGACCAGAGACCAGGACTATCCTTGTAGAACAGAGGCCAGGACTATCCACATGGACCAGAGACCAGGACTATCCACATGCACCAGAGACCAGGACTATCCACGTGGACCAGAGACCAGGACTATCCACCTGGACCAGAGACCAGGACTATCCACATGGACCAGAGAGCAGGACTATCCACGTAGACCAGAGACCAGGACTATCCATGTGGACCAGAGACCAGGACTATCCACATGGACCAGAGACCAGGACTATCCACGTGGACCACAGACCAGGACTATCCACGGAGACCAGAGACCAGGAGTATCCATGTAGACCAGAGACCAGGACAATCCATGTGGACCAGATACCCGGACTATCCACGTGGACAAGAGAGCACTAATATCCACGTACCAGAGACCAAGAATATCTATACGGATCAGAAACCAGAGACCAGGGCTCTCCATATAGACCAGAGACCAAGACTATCAACGTGGACCAGAGACAAGGACTATCCATGTGCTCCAGAGGCCAGGACTATCAACTTAGACCAATGACCAGGGCCATCCACGTGGACCATAGGCAAGGTCTATCCAGGTAGACCAGAGACCAGGGTCATCCATGTGGACCAGAGAGCAGGACTATCCACATTCACCAGAGACCAGGACTATCCATGTGGACCAGAGACCAGGACTATCCACGTAGACCAGAGACCAGGACTATCCATGTTGACCAGAGACCAGGACTATCCATGTGGACCAGAGACCAGGACTATCCACATGGAAAAGAGAGCAGGACGATCCACATAGACCAGAGACCAGAAGTATCCATGTGGACCAGAGACCAGGAGTGTCCATGGAGACCAGAGACCAGGACTATGCACGTGGACCAGATAGCAGGACTATCCACGTACCAGAGACAAAGAATATCAATGCAGACCAGAGACCAGAGACCTGGACTATCCATATGGACCAGAGACCAGGACTATCAACGTGGACCAGAGACCAGGACTATCCACGTAGACCAGAGACCAGGACTATCCATGTAGACCAGAGACCAGGACTATCCATGTGGACCAGAGACCAGGACTATCCACGAAGACCAGAGACCAGGACTATCCACATGGACCAGAGACCAGGACTATTCACGTGGACCAGAGACCAGGACTATCCACGAGGACCAGAGACCAGGACTATCCACGTAGACCAGAGACCAGGACTATCCATGTGGACCAGAGACCAGGACTATCCATGTGGACCAGAGACCAGGACTATCCATGTGGACCAGAGACCAGGACTATCCACGTGGACCAGAGACCAGGACTATCCATGTGGACCAGAGACCAGGACTATCCACATGGACCAGAGACCAGGACTATCCACGTAGACCAGAGACCAGGACTATCCATGTGGACCAGAGACCAGGACTATCCACGTGGACCAGAGACCAGGACTATCCACATGGACCAGAGAGCAGGACGATCCACATAGACCAGAGACCAGGACTATCCATGTGGACCATAGACCAGGACTATACACGTAGACAGGAGGCTAGGACTATCCACGTGGACCAGAGACCAGAACTGTTTATGTAGACCAGAGACCAGGACTATCCATGTAGACCAGAGACCAGGACTATCCACGTGGACCTGAGGCCAGGACTATCCTTGTGGACCAGAGACCCGGACTATCAATGTAGACCAGAGACTAGGACTATCCACATTGACCAGAGACAGAGGACTATCCATGTGGACCAGAGACCAGGACTATCCACGTGGACCAGAGACCAGGACTATCCACGTAGACCAGAGACCAGGACTATCCATGTAGACCAGAGACCAGGACTATCTATGTGGACAACAGACAAGGACTATCCACGTGGACCAAAGACCAGGACTATACATATGGACCAGAGACCAGGACTATCCACATGCACCAGAGACCAGGTCTATCCACGTCAACCAGAGACCAGGACTATCCACATGGACCAGAGAGCAGGACTATCCAGGTAGACCAGAGACCAGGGTCATCCATGTGGACCAGAGAGCAGGACTATCCACATTCACCAGAGACCAGGACAATCCATGTGGACCAGAGACCAGGACTATCCACATGGACCAGAGACCAGGACTATCCATGTGGACCAGAGACCAGGACTATCCACGTGGACCAGAGACCAGAAGTGTTTATGTAGACCAGAGACCAAGACTATCCATGTAGACCAGAGACCAGGACAATCCACGTGGACCAGAGGCCAGGACTATCCTTGTAGACCAGAGGCCAGGTCTATCCACATGGACCAGAGAGCAGGACTATCCACGTAGACCAGAGACCAGGACTATCCATGTGGATCAGAGACCAGGACTATCCACGTAGACCAGAGACCAGGACTATCCACATGGACCAGAGACCAGGACTATCCACATTGACCAGAGACAGAGGACTATCCATGTGCAGCAGAGTCCAGGACAATGCATGTGCACCAGAGGCCAGGACTATCCACGTGGACCAGAGACCAGGACTATCCATGTGGACCAGAGACCAGGACTATCCACGTAGACCAGAGACCAGGACTATCCACGTGGACCAGAGACCAGGACTATCCTTGTGGACCAGAGACCAGGACTATCCACGTAGACCAGAGACCAGGACTATCCACATGGACCAGAGACCAGGACTATCTATGTGGACAAGAGCCAAGGACTATCCACGTGGACCAAAGACCAGGACTATACACATAGACAGGTGACCAGGACTATCCATGTGGACCAGAGACCAGGACTATCCATGTAGACCAGAGACCAGGACTATCCACGTGGACCAGAGACCAGGACTATCCATGTAGACCAGAGACCAGGACTATCCACATGGACCAGAGACCAGGACTATCCACGTAGACCAGAGACCAGGACTATCCACATGGACCAGAGACCAGGACTATCCATGTGGACCAGAGTCCAGGACTATCCATGTGGACCAGAGACCAGGACTATCCACATGGACCAGAGACCAGGACTATCTATGTGGACAAGAGACAAGGACTATCCACGTGGACCAGAGACCAGGACTATACACATAGACCAGAGACCAGGACTATCCATGTGGACCAGAGACCAGGACCATCCATGTGGACCAGAGACCAGGACTATCCTTGTGGACCAGAGACCAGGACTATCCACCTGGACCAGAGACCAGGACTATCCACATGGACCAGAGACCAGGACTATCCACGTAGACCAGAGACCAGGACTATCCATGTGCACCAGAGTCCAGGACTATGCATGTGCACCAGAGGCCAGGACTATCCACATGGACCAGAGACCAGGACTATCCACGTGGACCAGAGACCAGGACTATCCACGTAGACCAGAGACCAGGACTATCCATGTAGACCAGAGACCAGGACTATCCATGTGGACCAGATACCAGGACTATCCATGTGGACCAGAGAGCAGGACTATCCACGTACCAGAGACCAAGAATATCTATGCGGACCAGAGACCCGAAACCAGGACTATCCATGTAGACCAGAGACCAGGACTATCCACGTGGACCAGAGACCAGGACTATCCACGTAGACCAGAGACCAGGACTATCCATGTGGACCAGAGACCAGGACTATCCTTGTGGACCAGAGACCAGGACTATCCACGTGGACCAGAGACCAGGACTATCCACATGGACCAGAGAGCAGGACTATCCACGTAGACCAGAGACCAGGACTATCCATGTAGACCAGAGACCAGGACTATACATGTGGACCAGAGACCAGGACTATCCACATGGACCAGAGACCAGGACTATCCATGTGGACCAGAGACCAGGACTATCCATGTGGACCAGAGACCAGAGACCAGGACTATCCACATGGACCAGAGACCAGGACAATCAATGTGCACCAGAGACCAGGACTATCCACGTCCAGAGAGCAGGACGATCTATGTGGTCCAGAGACCAGAGACCAGGACTATCCACATGGAGCAGAGACCAGGACTATCCACGTAGACCAGAGACCAGGACTATCCATGTGGACCAGAGACCAGGACTATACACGTAGACAGGAGGCTAGGACTATCCACGTGGACCAGAGACCAGGAGTGTTTATGTAGACCAGAGACCAAGACTATCCATGTAGACCAGAGACCAGGACTATCCACGTGGACCAAAGACCAGGAGTATCCTTGTTGACCAGATGCCAGGACCATCCACGAAGACCAGAGACCAGGACCATCCACGAAGACCAGAGACCAGGACTATCCACATGGACCAGAGACCAGGACTATCCATGTGGACCAGAGACCAGGACTATCCACATAGACCAGAGACCAGGACTATCCATGTGGACCAGAGACCAGGACTATCCACGTGGACCAGAGACCAGGACTATCCACATGGACCAGAGACCAGGACTATCCACATAGACCAGAGACCAGGACTATCCATGTGGACCAGAGACCAGGACTATCCACGTGGACCAGAGACCAGGACTATCCTTGTGGACCAGAGGCCAGGTCTATCCACGTGGACCAAAGACCAGGACTATCCACATGGACCAGAGACCAGGACTATCCACGTAGACCAGAGACAAGGACTATCCATGTGGACCAGAGACCAGGACGATCCATGTGCACCAGAGGCCAGGACTATCCACATGGACCAGAGACCAGGACTATCCACGTGGACCAGAGACCAGGTCTATCCACGTAGACCAGAGACCAGGACTATCCATGTAGACCAGAGACCAGGACTATCCACGTGGACCTGAGGCCAGGACTATCCATGTGGACCAGAGACCAGGACTATCAACGTACCAGAGACCAAGAATATCTATGCGGACCAGAGACCCGAAACCAGGAACATCCACATAGACCAGAGACCAGGACTATCCATGTGGACCGGAGACCAGGACTATACACGTAGACAGGTGGCAGGGACTATCCACGTGGACCAGAGACCAGCACTGTATGTGTAGACCAGAGACCAGGACTATCCATGTAGACCAGAGACCAGGACTATCCACGTGGACCAGAGACCAGGACTATCCTTGTGGACCAGAGACCCGGACTATCAATGTAGACCAGAGACTAGGACTATCCACATTGACCAGAGACAGAGGACTATCCATGTGGACCAGAGACCAGGACTATCCTCGTGGACCAGAGATCAGGGTCATCCATTTTGACCAGAGACCAGGACTATCCTTGTAGACCAGAGTCAAGGACAATCCATGTAGACCAGAGACAAGGACTATCCACGTGGACAAGAGACCAGGACTATCCTTGTAAAACAGAGGCCAGGTCTTTCCACATGGACCTGAGAGCAGGACTATCCACGTAGACCAGAGACCAGGAATATCCACATGGACCAGAGACCAGGACTATCCATGTCGACCAGAGTCCAGGACTATTCATGTATACCAGAGACCAGGACTATCCATGTGGACCAGAGACAAGGACTATCCACGTGGACCAGAGACCAGGACTATCCACATGGACCAGAGAGCAGGACTATCCACGTAGACCAGAGACCAGGAGTATCCATGTTAACCAGAGACCAGAACTATCCATGTGGACCAGAGACCAGGACTATCATTGTGGACCAGAGGCCAGGTCAATCCACGTGGACCAAAGACCAGGACTATCCACATGGACCAGAGAGCAGGACTATCCATGTAGACCAGAGACCAGGACTATCCATGTGGACCAGAGACAAGGACTATCCATGTGCTCCAGAGGCCAGGACTATCAACTTAGACCAATGACCAGGGCCATCCACGTGGACCAGAGACCAGGACTATCCACGTAGACCAGAGACCAGGACTATCCATGTGGACCAGAGACCAGGACTATCCATGTGGACCAGAGACCAGGACTATCCATGTGGACCAGAGACCAGGACTATCCACGTGGACCAGAGACCAGGAGTGGACCAGAGACCAGAGACCAGGACAATCCATGTGGACCAGAGACCAGGACTATCCACGTGGACCAGAGACCAGGACTATCCATGTAGACCAGAGACCAGGACTATCCATGTGGACCAGAGACCAGGACTATCCTCGTGGACCAGAGGCCAGGTCTATCCACGTCAACCAGAGACCAGGACTATCCACATGGACCAGAGAGCAGGACTATCCACGTAGACCAGAGACCAGGAGTATCCATGTTGACCAGAGACCAGGACTATTCACGTAGACCAGAGGCCTGAACTATCCACATAGATCAGAGAGCAGGACAATCCACGTAGACCAGAGACCAGGACTATCTATGTGGACCAGAGACCAGAGACCAGGACTATCCACATGGACCAGAGACCAGGACAATCAATGTGCACCAGAGACCAGGACTATCCACGTCCAGAGAGCAGGACGATCTATGTGGTCCAGAGACCAGAGACCAGGACTATCCATATAGACCAGAGAACAGAACTAACCACATGGACCAGAAACCAGGACTATCTATGTGGACCAGAGACCAGGACTATCCACGTACCAAAGACCAAGAATATCTATGCGGACCAGAGACCAGAGACCAGAGACCAGGACAATCCATATACACCAGAGACCAGGACCATCAACGTGGACCAGATACCAGGACTGTCCATGTAGACCAGAGACAAGGACTATCCATGTAGACCAGAGACCAGGACGATCCATGTGGACCAGAGACCAGGACTATCCACGTGGACCAGAGACCAGGACTATCCTTGTAGACCAGAGGCCAGGACTATCCACATGGACCAGAGACCAGGACTATCCACGTAGACCAGAGACCAGGACTATCCACATGGACCAGAGACCAGGACTATCCACGTGGACCAGAGACCAGGACTATCCATGTGGACCAGAGACCAGGACTATCCATGTGGACCAGAGACCAGGACTATCCATGTGCTCCAGAGACCAGGACTATCAACTTAGACCAATGACCAGGGCCATCCACGTGGACCATAGACCAGGACTATCCATGTAGACCAGAGACCAGGACTATCCATGTGGACCAGAGACCAGGACTATCCATGTGGACCAGAGACCAGGACTATTCACGTGGACCAGAGAGCAGGACTATCCACGTACCAGAGACCAAGAATATCTATACGGACCAGAGACCAGAGACCAGAGACCAGGGGTATCCATATAGACCAGAGACCTGGACTATCAACGTGGTCCAGATACCAGGAGTGTCCATGTAGACCAGAGACCAAGACTATCCATGTAGACAAGAGACCAGGACTATCCACGTGGACCAGAGACCAGGACTATCCTTGTGGACCAGAGGCCAGGTCTATCCACATGGACCAGAGACCAGGACTATCCACATGGACCAGAGACCAGGACTATCCACGTGGACCAGAGACCAGGACTATCCACGTAGACCAGAGACCAGGACTATCCACATGGACCAGAGACCAGGACTATCCACGTAGACCAGAGACCAGGACTATCCATGTGGACCAGAGACCAGGACTATCCACATGGACCAGAGACCAGGACTATCCACGTGGACCAGAGACCAGGACTATCCACGTAGACCAGAGACCAGGACTATCCATGTAGACCAGAGACCAGGACTATCCATGTGGACCAGAGACCAGGACTATCCACGTGGACCAGAGGCCAGGACTATCCTTGTGGACCAGAGGCCAGGTCAATCCACATGGACCAAAGACCAGGACTATTCACATGGACCAGAGACCAGGACAATCAATGTGCACCAGAGACCAGGACTATCCATGTCCAGAGAGCTGGACGATCTAAGTGGTCCAGAGACCAGAGACCAGGACTATCCATATAGACCAGAGAACAGAACTAACCACATTCACCAGAGACCAGGACAATCCATGTGGACCAGAGACCAGGACTATCCTCGTGGACCAGAGACCAGGAATATCTATGTGGACCAGAGACCAGAGACCAGGACAATCCATATACACCAGAGACCAGGACCATCAACGTGGACCAGATACCAGGACTGTCCATGTAGACCAGAGACAAGGACTATCCATGTAGACCAGAGACCAGGACTATCCACGTGGACCAGAGATCAGGACTGTCCATGTAGACCAGAGACAAGGACTATCCATGTAGACCAGAGACAAGGACAATCCATGTAGACCAGAGACCAGGACTATCCACGTGGACCAGAGAGCAGGACTATCCACGTACCAGAGACAAAGAATATCAATGCAGACCAGAGACCAGAGACCTGGACTATCCATATGGACCAGAGACCAGGACGATCCTCGTGGACCAGAGACCAGGGTTATCCATGTGGACCAGAGACAAGGACTATCCTTGTAGACCAGAGACTCGAACCATCCATGTAGACCAGAGACCAGGACTATCCACGTGGACCAGAGACCAGGACTATCCTTGTAGACCAGAGACCAGGACTATCCACATGGACCAGAGACCAGGACTATCCACGTACCAGAGACCAGGACTATCCATGTAGACCAGAGACCAGGACTATCCATGTGGACCAGAGACCAGGACTATCCATGTGCACCAGAGACCAGGACTATCCACATGGTCCAGAGACCAGGACTATCCACGTGGACCAGAGAGCAGGACTAACCACGTAGACCAGAGACCAGGACTATCCATGTAGACCAAAGACCAGGACGACCTATGTGGACAAGAGACCAGGACTATCCACGTAGACCAGAAACCAGGACTATCCACATGGACCAGAGACCAGGACCATCCATGTGGACCAGACACCAGGACTATCCATGTGGACCAGAGACCAGGACTATCCTCGTGGACCAGAGACCAGGACTATCCATGTAGACCAGAGACCAGGACTATCCATGTGGACCAGAGACCAGGACTATCCACGTGGACCAGAGACCAGGACTATCCACATGGACCAGAGACCAGGACTATCCACGTAGACCAGAGACCAGGACTATCCACGTGGACCAGAGACCAGGACTATCCAGGTAGACCAGAGACCAGGACTATCCATGTGGACCAGAGACCAGGACTATCCACGTGGACCAGAGACCAGGACTATCCATGTAGACCAGAGACCAGGACTATCCATGTAGACCAGAGACCAGGACTATCCACGTGGACCAGAGACCAGGACTATCCTTGTAGACCAGAGACCAGGACTATCCACATGGACCAGAGAGCAGGACTATCCACGTAGACCAGAGACCAGGACTATCCACATGGACCAGAGACCAGGACTATCTATGTGGACAAGAGACCAGGACTATCCATGTGGACCAGAGACCAGGACTATCCATGTGGACCAGAGACCAGGTCTATCCATGTGGACCAGAGACCAGGACTATCCACATGGACCAGAGACCAGGACTATCCACGTGGACCAGAGACCAGGACTATCCACGTAGACCAGAGACCAGGACTATCCATGTAGACCAGAGACCAGGACTATCCATTCGAACCAGATACCAGGACTATTCACGTGGACCAGAGAGCAGGACTATCCACGTACTAGAGACCAAGAATATCTATACGGATAAGAGACCAGAGACCAGAGACCAGGAGTATCCATATAGACCAGAGACCTGGACTATCAACGTGGTCCAGATACCAGGAGTGTCCATGTAGACCAGAGACCAGGACTATCCACGTGGACCAGAGGCCAGGACTATCCTTGTAGAACAGAGGTCAGGTCTATCCACATGGAGTTGAGAGCAGAATATCCACATGGACCAGAGACCCGCACTATCCACGTCGACCAGAGACCAGGACTATCCACATGGACCAGAGACCAGGACCATCCACGTAGACCAGAGACCAGGACTATCCATGTGGACCACAGACCAGGACTATCCACATGGACCAGAGACCAGGACTATCCACGTGGACCAGAGACCAGGACTATCCACGTAGACCAGAGACCAGGACTATCCATGTAGACCAGAGACCAGGACAATCCATGTGGACCAGATACCCGGACTATCCACGTGGACAAGAGAGCACTACTATCCACGTACCAGAGACCAAGATTATCTATACGGATCAGAGATCAGAGACCAGGGCTCTCCATATAGACCAGAGACCAAGACAATCGACGTGGACCAGATATCAGGACTGTCCATATAGACCAGAGACAAGGACTATCCATGTAGACCAGAGACCAGGACTATCCACGTGGACCAGAGGCCAGGACTATCCTTGTAGACCAGAGACCAGGACTATCCACATGGACCAGAGAGCAGGACTATCCACGTAGACCAGAGACCAGGACTATCTATGTGGACCAGATACCAGGACTATCCACGTGGACCAAAGAGCAGGACGATCCACATGGAGCAGAGACCAGGAACATCCACATAGACCAGAGACCAGGACTATCCATGTGGACCAGAAACCAGGAGTGTCCATGGAGACCAGAGACCAGGACTATGCACGTGGACCAGAGTAGCAGGACTATCCACGTACCAGAGACCAGGAATATCCATGTGGACCAGAGACCAGGACTATCCATGTAGACCAGAGACCAGGACTATCCACGTGGACCAGAGACCAGAAGTGTTTATGTAGACCAGAGACCAAGACTATCCATGTAGACCAGAGACCAGGACTATCCACATGGACCAGAGACCAGGACTATCCACGTAGACCAGAGACCAGGACTATCCATGTGGACCAGAGACCAGGACTATCCACATGGACCAGAGACCAGGACTATTCACGTGGACCAGAGACCAGGACTATCCACGTACCAGAGACCAGGAGTATCCACGGAGACCAGAGACTAGGAGTATCCATGTAGAACAGAGACCAGGACAATCCATGTGGACCAGATACCCGGACTATCCCCGTGGACAAGAGAGCACTACTATCCACGTACCGGAGACCAAGAATATCTATACGGAACAGAGACCAGAGACCAGGTCTCTCCATATAGACCAGAGACCAAGACTATCAATGTGGACCAGATATCAGGACTGTCCATGTAGACCAGAGACCAGGACTATCCATGTGGACCAGAGACCAGGACTATCCACATGGACCAGAGAGCAGGACTATCCACGTAGACCAGAGACCAGGACTATCCACATGGACCAGAGACCAGGACTATCCACGTGGACCAGAGACCAGGACTATCCACATGGACCAGAGACCAGGACTATCCACATAGACCAGAGACCAGGACTATCCACGTAGACAGGAGGCTGGGACTATCCACGTGGACCAGAGACCAGAACTGTATATGTAGACCAGAGACCAGGACTATCCATGTAGACCAGAGACCAGGACTATCCACGTGGACCAGAGGCCAGGACTATCCTTGTGGACCAGAGGCCAGGTCTATCCACGTCAACCAGAGACCAGGACTATCCACATGGACCAGAGAGCAGGACTATCCACGTAGACCAGAGACCAGGACTATCCATGTAGACCAGAGACCAGGACTATCTATGTGGACAAGAGACAAGGACTATCCACGTGGACCAGAGACCAGGACTATCCATGTGCACCAGAGTCCAGGACTATCCACATGGACCAGAGACCAGGACTATCCACGTAGACCAGAGACCAGGACTATCCACATGGACCAGAGACCAGGACTATCCATGTGGACCAGAGACCAGGACTATCCACGTAGACCAGAGACCAGGACTATCCACATGGACCAGAGACCAGGACTATCCACATAGACCAGAGACCAGGACTATCCATGTGGACCAGAGACCAGGACTATCCACGTGGACCAGAGACCAGGACTATCCTCGTGGACCAGAGGCCAGGTCTATCCACGTCAACCAGAGACCAGGACTATCCACATGGACCAGAGAGCAGGACTATCCACGTAGACCAGAGACCAGGACTATCCACATGGACCAGAGACCAGGACTATCCACGTAGACCAGAGACCAGGACTATCCATGTGGACCAGAGACCAGGACTATCCATGTGGACCAGAGACCAGGACTATCCACATGGACCAGAGACCAGGACTATTCACGTGGACCAGAGACCAGGACTATCCACGTACCAGAGACCAGGACTATCCATGTAGACCAGAGACCAGGACTATCCACGTGGACCAAAGAGCAGGACGATCCACATGCACCAGAGTCCAGGACTATCCACATACCAGAGACCAAGAATATCTATGCGGACCAGAGACCAGAAACCAGGAGTATCCATATAGACCAGAGGATAGGACTATCCACGTGGACCAGAGACCAGGACTGTCCATGTAGACCAGAGACCAGGACTATCCATGTAGACCAGAGACCAGGACTATCCTTGTGGACCAGAGGCCAGGTCTATCCACGTGGACCAGAGACCAGGACTATCCACATGGACCAGAGAGCAGGACTATCCACGTAGACCAGAGACCCTCCAGGTCTATCCATGTAGACGAGAGACCAGTGCTATTCACGTGGACCAGAGGCCAGGACTATCCACATAGACCAGAGAGCAGGACTATCCACGTAGACCAGAGACCAGGACTATCTATGTGGACCAGAGACCAGAGACCAGGACTATTCACATGGACCAGAGACCAGGACTATCCATGTGGACCAGAGACCAGGACTATCCACGTGGACCAGAGACCAGGACTATCTATGTGGACCAGAGACCAGAGACCAGGAGTATCCATATAGACCAGAGACCAGGACTATCAACGTGGACCAGATACCAGGAGTGTCCATGTAGACCAGAGACCAAGACTATCCATGTAGACAGGAGACCAGGACTATCCACGTGGACCAGAGA
Source organism: Mobula hypostoma (assembly GCF_963921235.1). Taxonomy (NCBI): domain Eukaryota; kingdom Metazoa; phylum Chordata; class Chondrichthyes; order Myliobatiformes; family Myliobatidae; genus Mobula; species Mobula hypostoma. The sequence goes on from NC_086104.1 coordinate 111,615,820, forward strand.
CCAGGGCTATCCATGTAGACCAGAGACCAGGACTATCCACATGGACCAGAGACCAGGACTATCCACATGGACCAGAGACCAGGACTATCCACGTGGACCAGAGACCAGGACTATCCACGTAGACCAGAGACCAGGACTATCCACATGGACCAGAGACCAGGACTATCCACGTAGACCAGAGACCAGGACTATCCATGTAGACCAGAGACCAGGATAATCCATGTGGACCAGATACCCGGACTATCCACGTGGACAAGAGAGCACGACTATCCACGTACCAGAGACCAAGAATATCTATATGGATCAGAGACCAGAGACCAGGGCTCTCCATATAGACCAGAGACCAAGACTATCAACGTGGACCAGAGACCAGGACTATCCATGTAGACCAGAGACCAGGACTATCCATGTAGACCAGAGACCAGGACTATCCACGTGGACCAGAGGCCAGGACTATCCTTGTGGACCAGAGACCAGGTCTATCCAAGAGGACCAGAGACCAGGACTATCCACATGGACCAGAGAGCAGGACTATCCACGTAGACCAGAGACCAGGACTATCCATTTAGACCAGAGACCAGGACTATCCATGTGGACCAGAGACCAGGATTATCCATGTGCACCAGAGACCAGGACTATCCACATGGACCAGAGACCAGGACTATTCACGTGGACCAGAGACCAGGACTATCCACGTACCAGAGACCAGGACTATCCATGTAGACCAGAGACCAGGACTGTCCATTTGGACCAGATACCAGGACTATCCTTGTGGACCAGAGAGCAGGACTATCCACGTACCAGAGGCCAAGAATATCTATGCGGACCAGAGACCAGAGACCAGGACTATCCATATAGACCAGAGACCAGGACTATCCATGTGGACCAGAGACCAGGACTATCCACGTTGACCAGAGACCAGGACTATCCACGTAGACCAGAGACCAGGACTATCCACATAGACCAGAGACCAGGACTATCCACATGGACCAGAGACCAGGACTATCCATGTGGACCAGAGACCAGGACTATCCACGAAGACCAGAGACCAGGACTATCCACATGGACCAGAGACCAGGACTATCCACGTGGACCAGAGACCAGGACTATCCATGTTGACCAGAGACCAGGACTATCCATGTGGACCAGAGACCAGGACTATCCACATGGACCAGAGACCAGGACTATCCACGTGGACCAGAGACCAGGACTATCCACGTAGACCAGAGACCAGGACTATCCATGTGGACCAGAGACCAGGACGATCCTCGTGGACCAGAGACCAGGACAATCCATGTGGACCAGAGACCAGGACTATCCTTGTGGACCAGAGGCCAGGTCTATCCACGAGGACCAGAGACCAGGACTATCCACATGGACCAGAGAGCAGGACTATCCACGTAGACCAGAGACCAGGACTATCCATGTAGACCAGAGACCAGGACTATCCATGTGGACCAGAGACCAGGACTATCCACATGGAAAAGAGAGCAGGACGATCCACATAGACCAGAGACCAGAAGTATCTACGTGGACCAGAGACCAGAGACCAGGATTATCCACATGGACCAGAGACCAGGACAATCAATGTGCACCAGAGACCAGGACTATCCAAGTTCAGAGAGCAGGACGATCTATGTGGTCCAGAGACCAGAGACCAAGACTACCATATAGACCAGAGAACAGAACTAACCACATGGACCAGAAACCAGGACTATCCATGTGGACCAGAGACCAGGACTATCCACGTACCAAAGACCAAGAATATCTATGCGGACCAGAGACCAGAGACCAGGACAATCCATATACACCAGAGACCAGGACTATCAACGTGGACCAGATACCAGGACTGTCCATGTAGACCAGAGACCAGGACTATCCATGTAGACCAGAGACCAGGACTATCCACGTGGACCAGAGACCAGGAGTGTCCATGTAGACCAGAGACCAGGACTATCCATGTAGACCAGAGACCAGGACTATCCATGTGGACCAGAGTCCAGGACTATCCACATGGACCAGAGACCAGGACTATCCACGTGGACCAGAGACCAGGAATATCCATGTGGACCAGAGACCAGGACTATCCATGTAGACCAGAGACCAGGACTATCCATGTGGACCAGAGACCAGGACTATCCACGTGGACCAGAGACCAGGACTATCCTTGTAGACCAGAGACCAGGTCTATCCACATGGACCAGAGAGCAGGACTATCCACGTAGACCAGAGACCAGGAATATCCACATGGACCAGAGACCAGGACTATTCACGTCGACCAGAGACCAGGACTATCCATGTAGACCAGAGACCAGGACTATCCATGTGGACCAGAGACCAGGATTATCCATGTGCACCAGAGACCAGGACTATCCACATGCACTAGAGACCAGGACTATCCACGTAGACCACAGACCAGGACTATCCATGGAGACCAGAGACCAGGAGTATCCATGTAGACTATCCATTTGGACCAGATACCAGGACTATTCACGTGGACCAGAGAGCAGAACTATCCACGTACCAGAGACCAAGAATATCTATGCGGACTAGAGACCAGAGACCAGGCGTATCCATGCAGACCAGAGACCAGGACTATCCACGTGGACCAGAGACCAGTACTATACACGTAGACAGGAGGCTAGGACTATCCACGTTGACCAGAGACAGAGGACTATCCATGTGCACCAGAGTCCAGGACAATGCATGTGCACCAGAGGCCAGGACTATCCACATGCACCAGAGACCAGGACTATCCACGTGGACCAGAGACCAGGACTATCCACGTAGACCAGAGACCAGGAGTATCCATGTAGACCAGAGACCAGGACTATCCATTTGGACCAGATACCAGGACTATCCTTGTGGACCAGAGTCAAGGTCTATCCACGAGGACCAGAGACCAAGAATATCTATGCGGACCAGAGACCCGAGACCAGGAGTATCCATATAGACCAGAGACCAGGACTATTAACGTGGACCAGATACCAGGACTATCCATGTGGACCAGAGACCAGGACTATCCACATGGACCAGAGACCAGGACTATCCATGTGGACCAGAGACCAGGTCTATCCACGTCAACCAGAGACCAGGACTATCCACATGGACCAGAGAGCAGGACTATCCACGTAGACCAGAGACCAGGACTATCCATGTAGACCAGAGACCAGGACTATCCACGTGGACCAGAGACCAGGACTATCCACGTAGACCAGAGACCAGGACTATCCATGTGGACCAGAGACCAGAGACCAGGACTATCCACATGGACCAGAGACCAGGACAATCAATGTGCACCAGAGACCAGGACTATCCACGTCCAGAGAGCAGGACGATCTATGTGGTCCAGAGACCAGAGACCAGGACAATCCATATAGACCAGACAACAGAACTAACCACCGGGACCAGAAACCAGGACTATCTATGTGGACCAGAGACCAGGACTATCCACGTAACGAAGACCAAGAATATCTATGCGGACCAGAGACCAGAGACCAGGACAATGCATATACACGAGAGACCAGGACCATCAACGTGGACCAGATATCAGGACTGTCCATGTCGACCAGAGACCAGGAGTATCCATGTAGCTCAGAGACCAGGGTCATCCATGTGGACCAGAGAGCAGGACTATCCACATTCACCAGAGACCAGGACAATCCATGTGGACCAGAGACCAGGAATATCCTTGTGGACCAGAGGCCAGGTCTATCAACGTCGACCAGAGACCAGGACTATCCACATAGACCAGAGACCAGGAGTATCCACGTAGACCAGAGACCAGGACTATCCACATGGACCAGAGACCAGGACCATCCATGTGGACCAGACACCAGGACTATCCTTGTGGACCAGAGGCCAGGTCTATCAACTACGACCAGAGACCAGGACTATCCACATGGACCAGAGACCAGGACTATCCATGTAGACCAGAGACCAGGACTATCCACGTGGACCAGAGACCAGGACTATCCACGTGGACCAGAGAGCAGGACTATCCACGTACCAGAGACCAAGAATATCTATGCGGACCAGAGACCAGAGACCAGGAGTATCCATATAGAACGGAGACCTGGACTATTAATGTGGACTAGATACCAGGACTATCCACGTGGACCAAAGGCCAGGACTATCCTTGTAGACCAGAGGCCAGCTCTATCCACATGGACCAGAGACCAGGACTATCCACATGGACCAGAGACCAGGACTATCCACGTGGACCAGAGACCAGGACTATCCACGTAGACCAGAGACCAGGACTATCCACATGGACCAGAGACCAGGACTATCCACGTAGACCAGAGACCAGGACTATCCATGTGGACCAGAGACCAGGACTATCCATGTGCTCCAGAGGCCAGGACTATCAACTTGCACCAGAGACCAGGGCCATCCACGTGGACCATAGACCAGGACTATCCACGTAGACCAGAGACCAGGACTATCCATGTGGACCAGAGACCAGGACTATCCACGTGGACCAGAGACCAGGACAATCCATGTGGACCAGAGACCAGGACTATCCTTGTGGACCAGAGGCCAGGTCTATCCACGAGGACCAGAGACCAGGACTATCCACATGGACCAGAGAGCAGGACTATCCACGTAGACCAGAGACCCTCCAGGACTATCCATGTAGACCAGAGACCAGGACTATCCACGTGGACCAAAGACCAGGACTATCCACATGGACCAAAGAGCAGGACTATCCACGTAGACCAGAGACCAGGACTATCTATGTGGACCAGAGACCAGAGACCAGGATTATCCACATGGACCAGAGACCAGGACAATCAATGTGCACCAGAGACCAGGACTATCCAAGTCCAGAGAGCAGGACGATTTATGTGGTCCAGAGACCAGAGACCAAGACTACCATATAGACCAGAGAACAGAACTAACCACATGGACCAGAAACCAGAACTATCTATGTGGACCAGAAACCAGGACTATCCACGTAACAAAGACCAAGAATATCTATGCGGACCAGAGACCAGAGACCAGGACTATCCATATAGACCAGAGACCAGGACTATCAACGTGGACCAGATACCAGGACTGTCCATGTAGACCAGAGACCAAGACTATCCATGTAGACCAGAGACCAGGACTATCCACGTGGACCAGAGATCAGGACTGTCCATGTAGACCAGAGACCAGGACTATCCATGTAGACCAGAGACCAGGACTATCCATGTGGACCAGAGACCAGGACTATCCACGTGGACCAGAGACCAGGACTATCCACGTGGACCAGAGACCAGGAATATCAATGTAGACCAGAGACTAGGACTATCCATATTGACCAGAGACAGAGGACTATCCATGTGCACCAGAGTCCAGGACTATCCACATGGATCAGAGACCAGGTCTATCCACGAGGACCAGAGACCAGGTCTATCCACATGGTTCGGAGAGCAGGACTATCCACGCAGACCAGAGACCCTCCAGGTCTATCCATGTAGACGAGAGACCAGGACTATCCACGTGGACCAGAGACCAGGAATATCCACGTAGACCAGAGACCTGGACTATCTATGTGGACCAGATACCAGGACTATTCACGTGGACTAGAGAGCAGGACTATCCATTTGGACCAGAGACCAGGTCTATCCACGAGGACCATAGACGAGGACTATCCACAGAGAACAGAGACCAGGAGTATCCATGTAGACCAGAGACCAGGACTATCCATGTGGACCAGAGACCAGGACTATCCTCGTGGACCAGAGACCAGGACTATCCACGTCAACCAGAGACCAGGACTATCCACATGGACCAGAGAGCAGGACTATCCACGTAGACCAGAGACCAGGACTATCCATGTAGACCAGAGACCAGGACTATCCACGTGGACCAGAGGCCAGGACTATCCACATCGATCAGAGAGCAGGACTATCCACGTAGACCAGAGCCCAGGACTATCTACGTGGACCAGAGACCAGAGACCAGGATTATCCACATGGACCAGAGACCAGGACAATCAATGTGCACCAGAGACCAGGACTATCCAAGTCCAGAGAGCAGGACAATCTATGTGGTCCAGAGACCAGAGACCAAGACTACCATATAGACCAGAGAACAGAACTAACCACATGGACCAGAAACCAGGACTATCTATGTGGACCAGAAACCAGGACTATCCACGTAACAAAGACCAAGAATATCTATGCGGACCAGAGACCAGAGACCAGGACAATCCATATACACCAGAGACCAGGACCATCAACGTGGACCAGATACCAGGACTGTCCATGTAGACCAGAGACAAGGACGATCCATGTAGACCAGACACCAGGACCATCAACGTGGACCAGATATCAGGACTGTCCATGCAGACCAGAGACCAGGAGTATCCATATAGACCAGAGACCAGGACTATCCATGTGGACCAGAGACCAGGACTATCCACGTGGACCAGAGACCAGGACTATCCTTGTAGAACAGAGGCCAGGTCTATCCACATGGACCTGAGAGCAGGACTATCCACGTAGACCAGAGACCAGGACTATCCATGTAGACCAGAGACCAGGACTATTCACGTGGACCAGAGGCCTGAACTATCCACATAGATCAGAGAGCAGGACAATCCACGTAGACCAGAGACCAGGACTATCTATGTGGACCAGAGACCAGAGACCAGGATTATCCACATGGACCAGAGACCAGGACAATCAATGTGCACCAGAGACCAGGACTATCCACGTCCAGAGAGCAGGACGATCTATGTGGTCCAGAGACCAGAGACCAGGACTATCCATATAGACCAGAGAACAGAACTAACCACCGGGACCAGAAACCAGGACTATCTATGTGGACCAGAGACCAGGACTATCCACGTAACAAAGACCAAGAATATCTATGCGGACCAGAGACCAGAGACCTGGACTATCCATATAGACCAGAGACCAGGACTATCAACGTGGACCAGATACCAGGACTGTCCATGTAGACCAGAGACAAGGACGATCCATGTAGACCAGAGACCAGGACCATCAACGTGGACCAGATATCAGGACTGTCCATGTCGACCAGAGACCAGGAGTATCTATGTAGCTCAGAGACGAGGACAATCCAATTGGACCAGATACCAGGACTACCCATGTAAACCAGAGACCAGGACTATCCATGTGGACCAGAGACCAGGACTATCCTTGTGGACCAGAGGCCAGGTCTATCCACGGGGACCATAGACGAGAACTATCCACAGAGAACAGAGACCAGGAGTATCCATGTAGACCAGAGACCAGGACTATCCATTTGGACCAGATACCAGGACTATTCATGTGGACTAGAGAGCAGGACTATCCATTTGGACCAGAGACCAGGACTATCCTTGAACACAGAGGCCAGGTCTATCCACGAGGACCATAGACGAGGACTATCCACAGAGAACAGAGACCAGGAGTATCCATGTAGACCAGAGACCAGGACTATCCATTTGGACCAGATACCAGGACTATTCACGTGGACCAGAGAGCAGGACTATCCACGTACCAGAGGCCAGAATATCTATGCGGACCAGAGACCAGAGACCAGGAGTATCCATATAGACCAGAGACCTGGACTACCAATGTGGACTAGGTACCAGGACTATCCACGTGGACCAAAGGCCAGGACTATCCTTGTAGACTAGAGGCCAGCACTATCCACATGGACCAGAGAGCAGGACTATCCATGTGGACCAGAGACCAGGACTATCCACGAAGAGCAGAGACCAGGACTATCCACGAAGACCAGAGACCAGGACTATCCACATGGACCAGAGACCAGGACTATCCACGTAGACCAGAGACCAGGACTATCCATGTGGACCAGAGACCAGGACTATCCATGTGCACCAGAGGCCAGGACTATCCACATGCACCAGAGACCAGGACTATCCACGTGGACCAGAGACCAGGACTATCCACGGAGACCAGAGACCAGGACTATCCATTTGGACCAGATACCAGGAATATCCACGTGGACCAGATACCAGGACTATCCATGTGGACCAGAGACCAGGACTATCCTTGTGGACCAGAGGCCAGGTCTATCCACGAGGACCAGAGACCAGGACTATCCACATGGACCAGAGAGCAGGACTATCCACGTAGACCAGAGACCCTCCAGGTCTATCCATGTAGACCAGAGACCAGGACTATTCACGTGGACCAGAGGCCAGGACTATCCACATCGATCAGAGAGCAGGACTATCCACGTAGACCAGAGCCCAGGACTATCTACGTGGACCAGAGACCAGAGACCAGGATTATCCACATGGACCAGAGACCAGGACATCCATGTGGACCAGAGACCAGGACTATCCATGTGGACCAGAGAGCAGGACGATCTATGTGGCCCAGAGACCAGAGACCAGGACTATCCATATAGACCAGAGAACAGAACTAACCACATGGACCAGAAACCAGGACTATCTATGTGGACCAGAGACCAGGACTATCCACGTACCAAAGACCAAGAATATCTATGCGGACCAGAGACCAGAGACCAGGACAATCCATATACACCAGAGACCAGGACCATCAACGTGGACCGGATACCAGGACTGTCCATGCAGACCAGAGACAAGGACGATCCATGTAGACCAGAGACCAGGACCATCAACGTGGACCAGATATCAGGACTGTCCATGTAGACCAGAGACCAAGAATATCAATGCGGACCAGAGACCAGAGACCTGGACTATCCATATAGACCAGAGACCAGGACTATCCACGTGGACCAGAGACCAGGACTATCCACGTGGACCAGAGACCAGGACTATCCTTGTAGAACAGAGGCCAGGTCTATCCACATGGACCTGAGAGCAGGACTATCCACGTACCAGAGACCAAGAATATCTATGCGGACTAGAGACCAGAGACAAGGCGTATACATATAGACCAGAGACCTGGACTATCAACGTGGTCCAGATATCAGGAGTGTCCATGTGGACCAGAGACCAAGACTATCCATGTAGACCAGAGACCAGGACTATCCACGTGGACCAGAGGCCAGGACTATCCTTGTAGAACAGAGGCCAGGTCTATCCACATGGACCTGAGAGCAGAATATCCACATGGACCAGAGACCCGCACTATCCACGTCGACCAGAGACCAGGACTATTCACGTAGACCAGAGACCAGGACTATCCACATGGACCAGAGACCAGGACGATCCACGTAGACCAGAGACCAGGACTATCCATGTGGACCAGAGACCAGGACTATCCATGTGCACCAGAGGCCAGGACTATCCACATGCACCAGAGACCAGGACTATCCACGTGGACCACAGACCAGGACTATCCACGGAGACCAGAGACCAGGAGTATCCATGTAGACCAGAGACCAGGACTATCCATTTGGACCAGATACCAGGACTATTCACGTGGACCAGAGAGCAGGACTATCCACGTACCAGAGACGAAGAATATCTATGCGGACCACAGACCAAAGACCAGGCATATCCATATAGACCAGAGACCTGGATTATCCACGTGGACCAGAGGTCAGGAATATCCTTGTAGAACAGAGGCCAGGTCTATCCACATGGACCTGAGAGCAGGACTATCCACATGGACCAGAGACCAGGTCTATCCACGTCAACCAGAGACCAGGACTATCCACATAGACCAGAGACCAGGACTATCCACATGGACCAGAGACCAGCCCGTCCACGTAGACCAGAGACCAGGACTATCCATGTGGACCACAGACCAGGATTATCCATGTGCACCAGAGGCCAGGACTATCCACATGCACCACAGACCAGGACTATCCAGGTGGACCACAGACCAGGACTCTCCACGGAGACCAGAGACCAGGAGTATCCATGTAGACCAGAGACCAGGACTATCCACGTGGACCAGAGGCCAGGTCTATCCTTGTAGACCAGAGGCCAGGTCTATCCACATGGACCTGAGAGCAGGTCTATCCACGTAGACCAGAGACCAGGATTATCCAGATGGACCAGAGACGAGGACTATCAACGTAGACCAGAGACCAGGACTATCCACATGGAGCAGAGACCAGGAACATCCACATAGACCAGAGACCAGGACTATACACGTAGACAGGTGGCAGGGACTATCTACGTGGACCAGACACCAACACTGTATGTGTAGACCAGAGACCAGGACTATCCATTTGGACCAGATACCAGGACTATCCACGTGGACCAGAGAGTGGGACGATCCATGTACCAGAGACCAAGAATATCTATGCGGACCAGAGACCAGAGACCAGGAGTATCCATATAGACCAGAGACCAGGACTATCCACATGGATCAGAGATCAGCCCGTCCACGTAGACCAGAGACCAGGACTATCCATGTGGACCACAGACCAGGACTCTCCACGGAGACCAGAGACCAGGAGTATCCATGTAGACCAGAGACCAGGACTATCCACGTGGACCAGAGGCCAGGTCTATCCTTGTAGACCAGAGGCCAGGTCTATCCACAGGGACCTGAGAGCAGGTCTATCCACGTAGACCAGAGACCAGGATTATCCAGATGGACCAGAGACGAGGACTATCAACGTAGACCAGAGACCAGGACTATCCACATGGAGCAGAGACCAGGAAAATCCACATAGACCAGAGACCAGGACTATCCATGTGGACCAGAGACCAGGACTATACACGTAGACAGGTGGCAGGGACTATCTACGTGGACCAGAGACCAACACTGTATGTGTAGACCAGAGACCAGGACTATCCACGTGGACCACAGACCAGGACTATCCACGGAGACCAGAGACCAGGAGTATCCATGTAGACCAGAGACCAGGACTATCCATTTGGACCAGATACCAGGACTATCCACGTGGACCAGAGAGCAGGACTATCCATGTACCAGAGACCAAGAATATCTATGCGGACCAGAGACCAGAGACCAGGAGTATCCATATACACCAGAGACCAGGACTATCAACGTGGACCAGAGGTCAGGAATATCCTTGTAGAACAGAGGCCAGGTCTATCCACATGGACCTGAGAGCAGAATATCCACATGGACCAGAGACCCTCACTATCCACGTCAACCAGAGACCAAGACTATTCTCATAGACCAGAGACCAGGACTATCCACATGGACCAGAGACCAGCCCGTCCACGTAGACCAGAGACCAGGACTATCCATGTGGACCACAGACCAGGATTATCCATGTGCACCAGAGGCCAGGACTATCCACATGCACCACAGACCAGGACTATCCAGGTGGACCACAGACCAGGACTCTCCACGGAGACCAGAGACCAGGAGTATCCATGTAGACCAGAGACCAGGACTATCCACGTGGACCAGAGGCCAGGTCTATCCTTGTAGACCAGAGGCCAGGTCTATCCACAGGGACCTGAGAGCAGGTCTATCCACGTAGACCAGAGACCAGGACTATCCACATGGAGCAGAGACCAGGAACATCCACATAGACCAGAGACCAGGACTATACACGTAGACAGGTGGCAGGGACTATCTACGTGGACCAGACACCAACACTGTATGTGTAGACCAGAGACCAGGACTATCCACGTGGACCACAGGCCAGGACTATCCACGGAGACCAGAGACCAGGAGTATCCATGTAGACCAGAGACCAGGACTTAGGAAGGGGAAAAAAGATTATGAGAGAAAACTGGCAGAGAACATAAAAACGGACTGTAAAAGCTTTTATAGATATGTAAAAAGGAAAAGACTGATAAAGACAAATGTAGGTCCCCTGCAAACAGAAACAGGTGAATTGATTATGGGGAGCAAGGACATGGCAGACCAATAGAATAATTACTTTGGTTCTGTCTTCACTAAGGAGGACATAAATAATCTTCCAGAAATAGTAAGGGACAGAGGGTCCAGTGAGATGGAGGAACTGAGCGAAATACATGTTAGTAGGGAAGTGGTGTTAGGTAAATTGAAGGGATTGAAGGCAGATAAATCCCCAGGGCCAGATGGTCTGCATCCCAGAGTGCTTAAGGAAGTGGCCCAAGAAATAGTGGACGCATTAGTGATAATTTTTCAAAACTCGTTAGATTCTGGACTAGTTCCTGAGGATTGGAGGGTGGCTAATGTAACCCCACTTTTTAAAAAAGGAGGGAGAGAGAAACCTGGGAATTATAGGCCGGTTAGCCTAACGTCGTTGGTGGGGAAACTGCTGGAGTCAGTTATCAAAGATGTGATAACAGCACATTTGGAAAGCGGTGAAATGATCAGACAAAGTCAGCATGGATTTGTGAAAGGAAAATCATGTCTGACGAATCTCATAGAATTTTTTGAGGATGTAACTAGTAGAGTGGATAGGGGAGAACCAGTGGATGTGGTATATTTGGATTTTCAAAAGGCTTTTGACAAGGTCCCACACAGGAGATTAGTGTGCAAACTTAAAGCACACGGTATTGGGGGTAAGGTATTGGTGTGGGTGGAGAATTGGTTAGCAGACAGGAAGCCCAGAGTGGGAATAAACGGGACCTTTTCAGAATGGCAGGCGGTGACTAGTGGGGTACCGCAAGGCTCAGTGCTGGGACCCCAGTTGTTTACAATATATATTAATGACTTGGATGAGGGAATTAAATGCAGCATCTCCAAGTTTGCGGATGACACAAAGCTGGGTGGCAGTGTTAGCAGTGAGGAGGATGCTAAGAGGATGCAGGGTGACTTGGATAGGTTGGGTGAGTGGGCAAACTCATGGCAGATGCAATTTAATGTGGATAAATGTGAAGTTATCCACTTTGGTGGCAAAAATAGGAAAACAGATTATTATCTGAATGGTGGCCGATTAGGAAAAGGGGAGGTGCAACGAGACCTGGGTGTCATTATACACCAGTCATTGAAAGTGGGCATGCAGGTACAGCAGGCGGTGAAAAAGGCGAACGGTATGCTGGCATTTATAGCGAGAGGATTCGAGTACAGGAGCAGGGAGGTACTACTGCAGTTGTACAAGGCCTTGGTGAGACCACACCTGGAGTATTGTGTGCAGTTTTGGTCCCCTAATCTGAGGAAAGACATCTTTGCCATAGAGGGAGTACAAAGAAGGTTCACCAGATTGATTCCTGGGATGGCAGGTCTTTCATATGAAGAAAGACTGGATGAACTGGGCTTGTACTCGTTGGAATTTAGAAGATTGAGGGGGGATCTGATTGAAATGTATAAGATCCTAAAGGGATTGGACAGGCTAGATGCGGGAAGATTGTTCCCGATGTTGGGGAGGTCTAGAACGAGGGGTCACAGTTTGAGGATAGAGGGGAAGCCTTTTAGGACCGAGGTTAGGAAAAACTTCTTCACACAGAGAGTGGTGAATCTGTGGAATTCTCTGCCACAGCAAACTGTTGAGGCCAGTTCATTAGCTATGTTTAAAAGGAAGTTAGATATGGCCCTTGTGGCTACAGGGGTCAGGGGGTATGGAGGGAAGGCTGGGTTCTGAGTTGGATGATCAGCCATGATCATAATAAATGGCGGTGCAGGCTCGAAGGGCCGAATGGCCTACTCCTGCACCTATTTTCTATGTTTCTATGTTTCTAAACCAGGATTATCTATGTGGACCAGAGACCAGGACTATCCACGTACCAAAGACCAAGAATATATATGCGGACCAGAGACCAGAGACCAGGACAATCCATAGGCACCAGAGACCAGGACTATCAACGTGGACCAGATATCAGGGCTGTCCATGTGGACCAGAGACCAGGAATATCCATGTAGACCAGAGACCTGGACTATCCACGTGAACCAGAGGCCAGGACTATCCTTGTAGAACAGAGGCCAGGTCTTTCCACATGGACCTGAGAGCAGGACTATTCACGTCGACCAGAGTCCAGGACTATTCATGTATACCAGAGACCAGGACTATCCATGTGGAGCACAGACCAGGATTATCTATGTGCACCAGATGCCAGGACTATCCAGGTGGACCACAGACCGGGACTATCCACAGAGACCAGAGACCAGGAGTAACCATGTAGACCAGAGACCAGCACAATCCATTTGGACCAGATAACAGGACTACCCATGTAAACCAGAGACCAGGGCTATCCATGTGGACCAGAGACCAGGACTATCCTTGTGGACCAGAGGTCAGGTCTATCCACGAGGACCAGAGACCAGGACTATCCTCGGAGACCAGAGACCAGGAGTATCCATGTACCCAGAGACCAGGACTATCCATTTGGACCACATACCAGGACTATTCACGTGGACCAGAGAGCAGGACTATCCACATACCAGAGACCAAGAATATCTATGCGGACCAGAGACCAGAGACCAGGAGTATCCATATAGACCAGAGACCTGGACTATCAACGTGGACCAGATACCAGGAGTGTCCATGTAGACCAGAGACCAAGACTATCCACGTGGACCAGAGACCAGGACTATCCATTTGGATCAGAGACCAGGTCTATCCACATGGACCTGAGAGCAGGAATATCCACATGGACCAGAGACCCGCACTATCCACGTCGACCAGAGACCAGGACTATTCACGTAGACCAGAGACCAGGACTATCCACATGGACCAGAGACCAGGACCATCCACGTAGACCAGAGACCAGGACTATCCATGTGGACCAGAGACCAGGACTATCCTTGTGGACCAGAGGCCAGGTCTATCCACGAGGACCAGAGACCAGGACTATCCACGGAGACCAGAGACCAAGAGTATCCATGTAGACCAGAGACCAGGACTATCCACGTGGACCAGAGGCCAGGTCTATCCTTGTAGACCAGAGGCCAGGTCTATCCACAGGGACCTGAGAGCAGGTCTATCCACGTAGTTCAGAGACCAGGATTATCCAGATGGACCAGAGATGTGGACTATCAATGTAGACCAGAGACCAGGACTATCCACATGGAGCAGAGACCAGGAACATCCACATAGACCAGAGACCAGGACTATCCATGTGGACCAGAGACCAGGACTATACACGTAGACAGGTGGCAGGGACTATCCACGTGGACCAGAGACCAACACTGTATGTGTAGACCAGAGACCAGGACTATCCATGTAGACCAGAGACCAGTACTATCCACGTGGACCAGAGGTCAGGACTATCCTTGTGGACCAGAGGCCAGGTCAATCCACGTGGACCAAAGACCTTGACTATCCACATGGACCAGAGAGCAGTACTATCCACGTAGACCAGAGACCAGGACTATCCACATGCACCAGAGACCAGGACTATCCACGTGGATCAGAGAGCAGGACTATCCAAGTAGACCAGAGACCCTCCAGGTCTATCCATGTAGACCAGAGACCAGTACTATTCACTTGGACCAGAGGCCAGGACTATCCACATGGACCAGAGGCAAGGTCAATCCACGTGGACCAAACACCAGGACTATCCACATGGACCAGAGAGCAGGACTATCCACGTAGACCAGAGACCAGGACTATCTATGTGGACCAGAGACCAGAGACCAGGACAATCCATAGACACCAGAGACCAGGACTATCAACGTGGACCAGATATTAGGGCTGTCCATGTAGACCAGAGACCAGGAATATCCATGTAGACCAGAGACCTGGACTATCCACGTGAACCAGAGGCCAGGACTATCCTTGTAGAACAGAGGCCAGGTCTATCCACATGGACCTGAGAGCAGGACTATCCACATACCACAGACCAAGAATATCTATGCGGACCAGAGACCAGAGACCAGGTGTATCCATATAGACCAGAGACCTGGACTATCAACGTGGACCAGATACCAGCAGTGTCCATGTAGACCAGAGACCAGGAATATCCATGTGGACCACAGACCAGGATTATCTATGTGCACCAGATGCCAGGACTATCCACATGCACCAGAGACCAGGACTATCCAGGTGGACCACAGACCAGGACTATCCACGGAGACCAGAGACCAGGAGTAACCATGTAGACCAGAGACCAGGACAATCCATTTGGACCAGATACCAGGACTACCCATGTAAACCAGAGACCAGGACTATCCATGTGGACCAGAGGCCAGGTCTATCCACGAGGACCAGAGACCAGGACTATCCACGGAGACCAGAGACCAAGAGTATCCATGTAGACCAGAGACCAGGACTATCCATTTGGACCAGATACCAGGACTATTCACGTGGACCAGAGAGCAGGACTATCCACATACCAGAGACCAAGAATATCCATGTAGACCAGAGACCAGGACTATCCACATGGACCAAAGGCCAGGACTATCCTTGTAGAACAGAGGCCAGGTCTATCCACATGGACCTGAGAGCAGAATATCCACATGGACCAGAGACCCGCACTATCCACGTCGACCAGAGACCAGGACTATTCACATAGACCAGAGACCAGGACTATCCACATGGACCAGAGACCAGGACCATCCACATAGACCAGAGACCAGGACTATCCATGTGGACCAGAGACCAGGACTATCCTTGTGGACCAGAGGCCAGGTCTATCCACGAGGACCAGAGACCAGGACTATCCACGGAGACCAGAGACCAAGAGTATCCATGTAAACCAGAGACCAGGACTATCCACGTGGACCAGAGGCCAGGTCTATCCTTGTAGACCAAAGGCCAGGTCTATCCACAGGGACCTGAGAGCAGGTCTATCCACGTAGATCAGAGACCAGGATTATCCAGATGGACCAGAGATGTGGACTATCAATGTAGACCAGAGACCAGGACTATCCACATGGAGCAGAGACCAGGAACATCCACGTAGACCAGAGACCAGGACTATACACGTAGACAGGTGGCAGGGACTATCCACATGGACCAGAGACCAACACTGTATGTGTAGACCAGAGAGCAGGACTATCCATGTAGACCAGAGACCAGTACTATCCACGTGGACCAGAGGTCCGGACTATCCTTGTGGACCAGAGGCCAGGTCAATCCACGTGGACCAAAGACCTTGACTATCCACATGGCCCAGAGAGCAGTACTATCCACGTAGACCAGAGACCAGGACTATCCAAGTAGACCAGAGACCCTCCAGGACTATCCATGTAGACCAGAGACCAGTACTATTCACTTGGACCAGAGGCCAGGACTATCCACATGGACCAGAGGCAAGGTCAATCAACGTGGACCAAAGACCAGGACTATCCACATGGACCAGAGAGCAGGACTATCCACGTAGACCAGAGACCAGGACTATCTATGTGGACCAGAGACCAGAGACCAGGACAATCCATAGACACCAGAGACCAGGACCATCCACGCAGACCAGAAACCAGGACTATCCATGTAGACCACAGACCAGGATTATCTATGTGCACCAGAGACCAGGACTATCCACATGCACCAGAGACCAGGACTATCCACGTGGACCACAGACCAGGACTATCCACGGAGACCAGAGACCAGGAGTATCCATGTAGACCAGAGACCAGGACAATCCATGTGGACCAGATACCCGGACTATCCACGTGGACAAGAGAGCACTAATATCCACGTACCAGAGACCAAGAATATCTATACGGATCAGAAACCAGAGACCAGGGCTCTCCATATAGACCAGAGACCAAGACTATCAACGTGGACCAGATATCAGGACTGTCCATGTAGACCAGAGACAAGGACGATCCATGTAGACCAGAAACCAGGTCTATCCACGTGTACAAGAGGCCAGGTCTATCCTTATAGACCAGAGGCCAGGTCTATCCACAGGGACCTGAGAGCAGGTCTATCCACGTAGTTCAGAGACCAGGATTATCCAGATGGACCAGAGACGAGGACTATGAACGTAGACCAGAGACCAGGACTATCCACATGGAGCAGAGACCAGGAACATCCACGTAGACCAGAGACCAGGACTATCCATGTGGACCAGAGACGAGGACTATACACGTAGACAGGTGGCAGGAACGGCAGGAACTATCCACGTGGACCAGAGACCAACACTGTATGTGTAGACCAGAGACCAGGACTATCCATGTAGACCAGAGACCAGTACTATCCACGTGGACCAGAGGTCAGGACTATCCTTGTGGACCAGAGGCCAGGTCAATCCACATGGACCAAAGACCAGGACTATCCACATGGACCAGAGAGCAGTACTATCCATGTAGACCAGAGACCAGGACTATCCACATGCACCAGAGACCAGGACTATCCACGTGGACCACAGACCAGGACTATCCACAGAGACCAGAGACCAGGAGTATCCATATAGACCAGAGATCAGGACCATCAACGTGGACCAGATACCAGGAGTGTCCATGTGGACCAGAGGCCAGGACTATCCTTGTAGACCAGAGGCCAGGTCTATCCACATGGACCTGAGAGCACGTCTATCCACGTAGACCAGAGACCAGGACTATCCACATGGAGCAGAGATCAGGAACATCCACATAGACCAGAGAGCAGGACTATCCATGTGGACCAGAGACCAGAAGTATACACGTAGACAGGTGGCAGGGACTATCCACGTGGACCAGAGACCAACGCTGTATGTGTAGACCAGAGACCAGCACTATCCATGTAGACCAGAGACCAGTACTATCCATGTGGACCAGAGGTCAGAACTATCCTTGTGGACCAGAGGCCAGGTCAATCCACGTGGACCAAAGACCAGGACTATCCACATGGACCAGAGATCAGTACTAGCCACGTAGACCAGAGACCAGGACTATCCATGTGGAACAGAGACCAGGTCAATCCACGTAACAGTGACCAGGACTATCTATGTGGACCAGAGAGCAGCGACCAGGACTATCCACATGGACCAGAGACCAGGACTACCAATGTGCACCAGAGACCAGGACTATCCGCGTCCAGATAGAAGGACGATCTATGTGGACCAGAAACCAGAGACCAGGACTATCCATATAGACCAGAGAACAGAACTAACCACATGGACCAGATACCAGGACTATCTATGTAGACAAGAGACCAGGTCTATCCAAATTGACTTGAGACCAGGACTATCCATGTGCACCAGAGACCAGGGTCATCTGTGTGGACGAGAGACCCGGACTATCCATGTGCACCAGAGACCAGGGACATCCATGTGGACGAGTGACCAGGAATACCCATGCACACCAGAGGCCAGGACTATTCACGTAGACCAAAGACCAGGGCCATCCACCTGTACCATAGGCCAGGACTATCCATGTAGACCAGAGAAAAGGGTCATCCATGTGAACCAGAGACCAGGACTATCCACATGCATCAGAACCAGGACTATCCACGTGGACTAGAGGCCAGGACTATCCATGTGGATTATTGGACAGGTCTATCCACGTGGTCCAGAGACCAGTGCTATCCGCATGAATCAGAGACCAGGACTATCCACGTGGACCAGAAACCAGGACTATCGATGTGGACCAGAGACCAGGACTACCCACGTACAAAAGACCAGGAATATCTATGCGGACCAGAGACCAGAGACCAGGAGTATCCATATAGACCAGAGACCTGGACTATCAACGTGGACCAGATACCAGGAGTGTCCATGTAGACCAGAGACCAAGACTATCCATGTAGACCAGAGACCAGGAATATCCACGTGGACCAGAGGCCAGGACTATCCTTGTAGACCAGAGGCCAGGTCTATCCACATGGACCTGAGAGCAGGTCTATCCGCATAGACCAGAGACCAGGATTATCCATGTGGACCACAGACCAGGACTATCCACATGGACCAGAGACCAGGACTTTCCACTTAGACCAGAGACCAGGGCTATCCACATGGACCAGAGACCAGGTCTATCCATGTGGACCAGAGACCAGGACTATCCTTGTGGACCAGAGGCCAGGTCTATCCACGAGGACCAGAGACCAGGACTATCCACATGGATCAGAGAGCACGACTATCCAAGTAGACCAGAGACCCTCCAGGACTATCCATGTAGACCAGAGAACAGTACTATTCATGTAGACCAGAGGCCAGGAGTATCCACATGGACCAGAGACCAGGACTATCCACGTCCAGAGAGCAGGACAATCTATGTGGACCAGAGACCAGAGACCAGGACTATCCATATAGACCAGAGAACAGAACTAACCGCATGGACCAGAAACCAGGACTATCTATGTTGTCCAGAGACCAGGACTATCCACGTACCAAAGACCAAGAATATTTATGCGGACCAGAGTCCAGAGACCAGGACAATCCATATACACCAGAGAACAGGACTATCAAAGTGGAACAGATATCAGGACTGTCCATGTAGACCAGAGACCAGGAGTATCCATGTAGACCAGAGACCAGGACTATCCATGTGGACCAGAGACCAGGACTATGCACGTGGACCAGATAGCAGGACTATCCACGTACCAGAGACCAAGAATATCAATGCGGACCAGAGACCAGAGACCAGGATGATCCATGTAGACCAGAGACCAGGACTATCCACGTGGACCAGAGGCCAGGACTATCCTTGTAGAACAGAGGCCAGGTCTATCCACATGGACCTGAGAGCAGGACTATCCGCGTCGACCAGAGACCAGGACTATTCACGTAGACCAGAGACCAGGACTATCCACATGGACCATAGACCAGGGCCATCCACGTAGACCAGATACCAGGACTATCTATGTAGACCAGAGACCAACACTATCCACGTGGAACAGAGAGCTGGACTATCCACGTAGAACAGAGACCAGGTGTATCCACATGGACCAGAGACCAGGACTATCCATGTGGACCAGAGACCAGGACCACCTATGTACACCAGAGACCTGGGTCATCTGTGTGGACCAGAGACCAGGACTATCCATGTCACAAGAGACCAGGGTCATCCATGTGGACCAGAGACCAGGACTATCCATGTGCAAAAGAGCCCAGGGCCATCCAGGTGGACCATAGGCAAGGTCTATCCAGGTAGACCAGAGACCAGGGTCATCCATGTGGACCAGAGAGCAGGACTATCCACATTCACCAGAGACCAGGACAATCCATGTGGACCAGAGACCAGGACTATCCTCGTGGACCACAGACCAGGGTCATCCATGTGGACCAGAGACCAGGACTATCCAGCTAGACCAGAGACCAGGACGATCCATGTAGCCCATAGACCAGGACTATCGATGTGGACCAGAGATCAGGACCATTCACGTGGACCAGAGGCCAGACTATCCACATGGACCAGAGACCAGAACTATCCATATGGACCAGAGACCTGGACTCTCCATATGGACGAGAGATCAGGACCATACACGTGGACCAGAGGCCAGGACTATCCATGTGGACCAGAGATCAGGACTATCCATGTGCACCAGAGCCCAGGACTATCCACGTAGTCCACAGACCCGGGCTATCCACATGGACCTGAGAGCAAGACTATCCACGTAGACCAGAAACCAGGACTATCCATGTAGACGAGTGGACCAGAGACCAGGACTATCCACATGGAACAGAGAGCAGGACTATCCTCGTAGACCAGAGACCAGGGCTATCCACGTGGACCAGAGACCAGGACTATCCACGTACCAGAGACCAGGACTATCTATGTGGACCAGAGACCAGAGACCAGAGACCAGGACTATCGACGAGGACCAGGGACCAGGACTATCCACGTGGACCAGAGACCAGGGCTATCCACGTACCAGAGACCAGGACTATCTATGTGGACCAGAGACTAGAGACCAGAGACCAGGACTATACACGCGTACCAGAGACCAGGATTACCCTCATGGACCAGAGACAAGGGTCATTCATGTGTACCAGAGGCCAGGACTATCCACATGGACCAGAGACCAGGTCTATCCATGTGGACCAGAGACCAGGACAATCCATGAGGACCAGAGATCAGGACCATTCACGTGGACCAGATGCCAGGACTATCTATGTGGACCAGAGACCAGGACTATCCATGTGCACCAGAGGCCAGGACTATCCATGTAGACCATTGACCAGGGCTATCCACTTGGACCTGAGAGCAGGACTATCCATGTAGACCAGAGACCAGGACTATCCATGTAGACCAGTGGACCAGAGACCAGGTTTATCCACATGGACCAGAGAGCAGGACTATCCACGTACCAGAGACCAGGACTATCTATGTGGACCAGAGACCAGAGACAAGGACTATCCACATGGACCAGAGACCAGGACTATCCATGTGGACCAGAGACCAGGACTATGCGCGTACTAGAGACCAGGACTATCCACATACCAGAGACCAGGACTATCTATGCGGACCAGAGACCAGAGACCAGGACTATCCATATGGACCAGAGAACAGGACTATCCACATTGACCAGAGACCAGGACGATCCATGTGCACCAGAGACCAGGAATATCAATGTACACCAGAGACCAGGGTCATCCATGTGGCCCAGAGACCAGGACTATCCATGTGCACCAGAGGCCAGGACTATCCACATGCACCAGAGACCAGGACTATCCACATGGACCAGAGACCAGGACTATCCACGTGGACCAGAGACCAGAATTGTCCATGTGCACCAGAGGCCAGGACTATCCACATGCACCAGAGACCAGGATTATCCACGTAGACCAGAGACCAGGACTATCCACGTGGACCAGAGACCAGGTCTATCCATATGGAGCAGAGACCAGGACTATCCACATGGACCACAGAGCAGGACTATCCACGTAGACCAGATACCAGGACTATCTATGTAGACCAGAGACCAGGACTATCCACGTGGAACAGAGAGCTGGACTATCCACGTAGAACAGAGACCAGGAGTATCCACATGGATCAGAGATCAGGACTATCCATGTGGACCAGAGACCAGGACTATCCACGTACCAGAGACCAGGACTATCTATGCGGACCAGAGACCAGAGACCAGAACTATCCATATAGACCTGAGAACAGGACGATCTACATGGAGCAGATACCAGGACTATCCACGTAGACCAGAGAACAGGACTATCCACATGGACCAGAGACCAGGACTATCTATGTGCACCAGAGACCAGGGCCACCTATGTACACTAGACACCTGAGTCATCCATGTGGACCAGAGACCAGGACTATCCATGTGGACCAGAGACCAGGACTATGCGCGTACTAGAGACCAGGACTATCCACGTACCAGAGACCAGGACTATCTATGCGGACCAGAGACCAGAGACCAGGACTATCCATATGGACCAGAGAACAGGACTATCCACATTGACCAGAGACCAGGACGATCCATGTGCACCAGAGACCAGGAATATCAATGTACACCAGAGACCAGGGTCATGCATGTGGACCAGAGACAAGGACTATCCATGTGCTCCAGAGGCCAGGACTATCCACATGCACCAGAGACCAGAATTGTCCATGTGCACCAGAGGCCAGGACTATCCACATGCACCAGAGACCAGGATTATCCACGTAGACCAGAGACCAGGACTGTCCACATGGACCAGAGACCAGGACTATCCACGTGGACCAGAGACCAGAATTGTCCATGTGCACCAAAGGCCAGGACTATCCACATGCATCAGAGACCAGGATTATCCACGTAGACCACAGAGCAGGACTATACACGTAGACCAGATACCAGGACTATCTATGTAGACCAGAGACCAGGACTATCCACGTGGAACAGAGAGCTGGACTATCCACGTAGAACAGAGACCAGGAGTATCCACATGGATCAGAGATCAGGACTATCCATGTGGACCAGAGACCAGGACTATCCACGTACCAGAGACCAGGACTATCTATGCGGACCAGAGACCAGAGACCAGAACTATCCATATAGACCCGAGAACAGGACTATCTACATGGAGCAGATACCAGGACTATCCACGTAGACCAGAGAACAGGACTATCCACATGGACCAGAGACCAGGACTATCTATGTGCACCAGAGACCAGGGCCACCTATGTACACCAGACACCTGAGTCATCCATGTGGACCAGAGACCAGGACTATCCATGTGCACAAGAGACCAGGGTCATCCGTGTCAACCAGAGACCAGGATTATCCATTTGCACATGAGACCAGGGCCATCCACGTGGACCAGAGGCCAGGACTATCCATGTGGACCAGAGATCAGGACTATCCATGTGCACCAGAGCCCAGGACTATCCACGTAGACCACAGACCAGGGCTATCCACATGGACCTGAGAGCAAGACTATCCACGTAGACGAGAAACCAGGACTATCCATGTAGACGAGTGGACCAGAGACCAGGACTATCCACGTAGACTAGAGACCAGGACTATCCACGTGGACCAGAGACCAGGACTATCCACGTACCAGAGACCAGGACTATTTATGTGGACCAAAGACCAGAGACCAGAGACCAGGACTATCGACGAGGACCAGGGACCAGGACTATCTATGTGGACCAGAGACTAGAGACCAGAGACCAGGACTATACACGCGTACCAGAGACTAGGATTACCCTCATGGACCAGAGACAAGGGTCATTCATGTGTACCAGAGGCCAGGACTATCCACATGGACCAGAGACCAGGTCTATCCATGTGGACCAGAGACCAGAGACCAGGACTATCGACGAGGACCAGGGACCAGGACTATCTATGTGGACCAGAGACTAGAGACCAGAGACCAGGACTATACACGCGTACCAGAGACTAGGATTACCCTCATGGACCAGAGACAAGGGTCATTCATGTGTACCAGAGGCCAGGACTATCCACATGGACCAGAGACCAGGTCTATCCATGTGGACCAGAGACCAGGACTATCCATGAGGACCAGAGATCAGGACCATTCACGTGGACCAGATGCCAGGACTATCTATGTGGACCAGAGACCAGGACTATCCATGTGCACCAGAGGCCAGGACTATCCATGTAGACCATTGACCAGGGCTATCCACATGGACCTGAGAGCAGGACTATCCACGTAGACCAGAGACCAGGACTATCCATGTAGACCAGTGGACCAGAGACCAGGTCTATCCACATGGACCAGAGAGCAGGACTATCCACGTACCAGAGACCAGGACTATCCACATGGACCAGAGACCAGGACTATCTATGTGCACCAGAGACCAGGGCCACCTATGTACACCAGACACCTGAGTCATCCATGTGGACCAGAGACCAGGACTATCCATGTGGACCAGAGACCAGGACTATCCACATGGACCAGAGGCCAGGACTATCCTTGTGGACCAGAGACCAGGTCTATCCATGTGGAGCAGAGACCAGGACTATCCACATGGACCACAGAGCAGGACTATCCACGTAGACCAGATACCAGGACTATCTATGTAGACCAGAGACCAGGACTATCCATGTGGAACAGAGAGCTGGACTATCCACGTAGAACAGAGACCAGGAGTATCCACATGGATCAGAGATCAGGACTATCCATGTGGACCAGAGACCAGGACTATCCACGTACCAGAAACCAGGACTATCTATGAGGACCAGAGACCAGAGACCAGAACTATCCATATAGACCCGAGAACAGGACGATCTACATGGAGCAGATACCAGGACTATCCACGTAGACCAGAGAACAGGACTATCCACATGGACCAGAGACCAGGACTATCTATGTGCACCAGAGACCAGGGCCACTTATGTACACCAGACACCTGAGTCATCCATGTGGACCAGAGACCAGGACTATCCATGTGCACAAGAGACCAGGGTCATCCGTGTCAACCAGAGACCAGGATTATCCATTTGCACATGAGACCAGGGCCATCCACGTGGACCAGAGGCCAGGACTATCCATGTGGACCAGAGATCAGTACTATCCATGTGCACCAGAGCCCAGGACTATCCACGTAGACCACAGACCAGGGCTATCCACATGGACCTGAGAGCAAGACCATCCACGTAGACGAGAAACCAGGACTATCCATGTAGACGAGTGGACCAGAGACCAGGACTATCCACGTAGACTAGAGACCAGGACTATCCACGTGGACCAGAGACCAGGACTATCCACGTACCAGAGACCAGGACTATCTATGTGGACCAAAGACCAGAGACCAGGACTATCGACGAGGACCAGGGACCAGGACTATCTATGTGGACCAGAGACTAGAGACCAGAGACCAGGACTATACACGCGTACCAGAGACCAGGATTACCCTCATGGACCAGAGACAAGGGTCATTCATGTGTACCAGAGGCCAGGACTATCCACATGGACCAGAGACCAGGTCTATCCATGTGGACCAGAGACCAGGACTATCCATGAGGACCAGAGATCAGGACCATTCACGTGGACCAGATGCCAGGACTATCTATGTGGACCAGAGACCAGGACTATCCATGTGCACCAGAGGCCAGGACTATCCATGTAGACCATTGACCAGGGCTATCCACATGGACCTGAGAGCAGGACTATCCACGTAGACCAGAGACCAGGACTATCCATGTAGACCAGTGGACCAGAGACCAGGTATATCCACATAGACCAGAGAGCAGGACTATCCACGTACCAGAGACCAGGACTATCTATGTGGACCAGGGACCAGAGACCAGAGACAAGGACTATCCACATGGACCAGAGACCAGGACTATCCATGTGGACCAGAGACCAGGACTATGCGCATACTAGAGACCAGGACTATCTACGTGTACCTGAGGCCAGAGACCAGGACTATCTATGTGTACCTGAGGCCAGAGACCAGGACTATCGATATGGACCAGAGAACAGGACTATCCACATTGACCAGAGACAGTGGACTATCCATGTGCACCAGAGTCCAGGACTATCCACATGCACCAGAGACCAGGACTATCCACGTGGACCAGAGACCAGGACTATCCACGTGGACCAGAGACCAGAATTGTCCATGTGCACCAGAGGCCAGGACTATCCACATGGACCATGACCAGGACTATCCACATAGACCAGAGACCAGGACTATCCACATGGACCAGAGACCAGGACTATCCACGTGGACCAGAGACCAGAATTGTCCATGTGCACCAGAGGCCAGGACTATCCACATGGACCACGACCAGGACTATCCACATAGACCAGTAACCAGGAATATCCATGTGGACCAGAGACCAGGACTATTCTTGTGGACCAGAGCCCAGCTCAATCCACGTGGACCAGAGACCAGGACTATCCAGATGGACCAGAGAGCAGGACTATCCACGTAAACCAGAGATCAGGACTATCCCCGTCGACCAGAGACCAGGACTATCCACGTACCAGAGACCAGGACTATCCATATGGATCAGAGAGCAAGACTATCCACACAGACCAGAGACCAGTATTACCCACGTGGACCAGAGACCAGGACTATCCATGTAGACCAGAGACCAGGACTATCCATGTGGTCCAGAGACCTGGACTATCCATGTGTACCAGAAGCCAGGACTATCCACATGCACCAGAGACCAGGACTATCCACGTGGACCAGAGACCAGGACTATCCACGTGGACCAGAGACCAGATTTGTCCATGTGCACCAGAGGCCAGGACTATCCACGTGGACCAGAGGCCAGGACTATCCTTGTAGACCAGAGGCCAGGTCTATCCACGTGGACCAGAGACCAGGACCATCCACATGGACCACAGAGCAGGACTATCCACGTAGACCAGATACCAGGACTATCTATGTAGACCAGAGACCAGGACTATCCACGTGGAACAGAGAGCTGGACTATCCACGTAGAACAGAGACCAGGACTATCCACATAGACCAGATACCAGGACTATCCAGGACTATCCACGTGAACCAGAGACCAGGACTATCCACGTAGACCAGAGAACAGGACTATCCACGTAGACCAGAGACCAGGACTATCCATGTGGACCAGAGATCAGGACTATCTTTGGAAAGTCAGAAGGCATGGGATCCTGGGAAGTTTGGCCAGGTGGTTTCAGAATTGGCTTGCCTGCAGAAGGCAGAGGGTCGTGGTGGAGGGAGTACATTCAGATTGGAGGGTTGTGACTAGTAGTGTCCCACAAGGATCGGTTCTGGGACCTTTACTTTTCATGATTTTTATTAATAATCTGGATGTGTGGGTAGAAGGGTGGGTTGGCAAGTTTGCAGACGACACAAAGGGTGGTGGTGTTGTAGATAGTGTAGAGGATTGTCGAAGATTGCAGAGAGACACTGATAGGATGCAGAAGTGGTCTGAGAAGTGGCAGATGGAGTTTAACCCGGAGCAGTGTGAGGTGGTACACTTTGGAAGGACACACTTCAAGGCAGAGTACAAAATAAATGGCAGGATAATTGGCAGTGTGGAGGAGCAGAGGGATCTTGGGGTACATATCCACAGATCCCTGAAAGTTGCCTCACAGGTAGATAGGGTAGTTAAGAAAGCTTATGGGGTGTTAGCTTTCATAAGTCGAGGGATAGAGTTTAAGAGACGCAATGTAATGATGTAGCTCTATAAAACTCTGGTTGGGCCACACTTGGAGTACTGTGTCCAGTTCTGGTCGCCTCACTATAGGAAGGATGTGGAAGCATTGGAAAGGGTACAGAGGAGATTTACCAGGATACTGCCTGGTTTAGAGAGTATGCATTATGATCAGACATTAAGGGAGCTAGGGCTTTGCTCTTTGGAGAGAAGGAGGATGAGAGGAGACATGATAGAGGATAGAAGATATTAAGAGGAATAGATAGAGTGGATAGCCAGAGCCTCTTCCCCAGGGCACCACTATTCAACACAAGAGGACATGGCTTTAAGGTAAGGGGTGGAAAGTTCAAGGGGGACATTCGAGGAAGGTTTTTTACTCAGAGGGTGGTTGGTGCGTGGAATGCACTATCTGAGTCAGTGGTGGAGGCAGATACACTAGTGAAATTTAAGAGGCTACTAGGCAGGTATATGGAGGAATTTAAGGTGGGGGGTTTATATGGGAGGCAGGGTTTGAGGGTCGGCACAACATTGTGGGCCGAAGGGCCTGTACTGCGCTGTACTATTCTATGTTCTATCGTATGCTACCTTGAGATTCATTTTCTTGCAGGCATTCAGAGTAGAACAGAGAAATACAATAGAATCAATGAGAAACTGCCTACAAAGACTGACAAGCAACCAGTCTACAAAAGGAGACAAACTGCACAAAAACAAACAAATAAATAAATACATAAATGAATAATATTGAGAACATGAGTTGTAGAGTCCTTGAAAGTGAGTTTATAGGTTGTGGAATCAGTTCACTGTTTCAAGTGAGTGAAGCTATCCACGTGATTCCGGAGCCTGATGGCTGTAGCGTAGTATCTGTTCCTGAACCTGGTGCTGTGAGAGTAATTTGAAACAGCACCCACAGAACTTATAATCGTAAAGCTTGTTTCAGTGAGAACTTCTGTCTTGCTCACTTAAAGTGTAAAGACTTCTAAAGATGATATAAAACAAGACAGTGAAGTGGCTTAACTCACCATAACTTGACCTTCTGTGAACCCTGGGCCTGTGTAATCCAGCTAATCAAGCACTACCATAAATTTCCTGGCCTCTATTTAGTATTGTGATCTGAAATCACTTTTATTTAGTACACATCTAGAAATGTTTTAAACATGTATCTAGGAGGGTAAAGGATTTTGGAACACTTTATCACTCAAGTTTGTTTGAATTATGATGTGGCAGTGTGAATTAGGAGTGACAAGGTGTTTGTTTAATCTTCATTAATTCTGTTGAATGGAAGACTAACTGCATTTTGAATGGTCTCGATGTTATTGCCATCTATTCCCAGCTTTCTGGTTCTCTTGGGGAAGCGATTTGTTGGAAATTTAAATGGGAAGTTGGCATAAAGTGGAGTGGAGGCTACATTCCCAAGCCGATAGACCATGGGGTCTGAGGAATACAACATGGGATGTATTGCTATCAGGGCAAATCTTAAAATTCTGGAATTTAACAGGTGGTGACAGAAATACACCCTTGGTTCCCTGTGCTGAACACATAATATAGATGTATTCTGTTCTCTGCTTCCAAAATGTAACCCATACCATTCTCTGCTTCCAAAAGTAAGTCAACACAGCACAGTTTAGCAGCAGAGTTCAGAGATGTGTCTTTGCATTGCATATGAAAGTAATCTGGAAATCTGCGAGTGAGTTTTCCTCAAGACCTTACAGGTTGTATGCTCAAATTACCCCAAAGACACCCTCATGTCAGGGAAATACATATCATTTCAAGCCTACACCTTGAGTCCTGACAGGGAGTGCACATATATCTCTTGGCATTGGGAAATGAGAAGACTGCAGCAACCCAGAAAGCTGGCAGTTTTCATAAACTACCATTGCACTAAATCTTCCCCAAGAGAGTCGACAAATGTGTTAAGGTATCTCCTGCGTGGTTATTTGACTTACTGTTGTCCTCTTGTCAGCTTGAACCTGTCTGGCTCTTCTCCTCTGACTTCTCTCATTAACGAGGCATTTTCAGCCACAGAACTGATGCTTGCTGGATATTTTTTTCTGTTCTTTGTACCATTATCTGTAAACTCCAGAGATTTTTGTGTGGTGAAAATCCTAGGAGATCAGCAATTTCTGAGATACTCAAACCACCCCATCTGACAGCAACAGTCATTCCATGGTCAAGTCACTTAGATCATATTTCTCAATTCTGGGCTCAACCACAATCTGCTACAAAATGTCATCTCATGGGCTTTCTATAAATTCCCCCTCTTGGAATCCAGCACCAATTTGATATTCCCAATCTACCTACGCACTGAAATACCCCATGACTATTGTAACATTGCTCTTTTGGCATGCATTTTCTAACTGCGATTGTAATTTGCAGACCACATACTCACCACGGCTTGGGGATCCGTATATAACTCCCATCAGGGTCTTTTAAACTTTACAGTTCCTCAGCTGTATCCACAATGATTCAGCAACTTCCGACCCTATGTCACTTCTTTCTAATGATTTGATTTCATTTTTTAACTACTAGAGAAATGCCGCCCCCTTTGCCTTCCTGCCTGACCTTTCACCACAATGTGTATCCCTGGATATTATTCTTCCAACTATAATCTTCTTTCAGCCATGATTCAGTGATGTCTACAACATCATACATGCCTACCTGTAATTGTGTTACAAGTTCATCTACCTTATACTGTATACTGCATGCATTTAAATATAACACCTTCAGTCATATATTCAGCTTTTTTCAATTTTGTCCACCTTTTACATTGCAACTCATTCTGTTGACTGCAATTACATAGAAACATAGAAAATAGGTGCAGGAGTAGGCCATTTGGCCCTTCGAGCCTGCACCACCATTCAGTATGATCATGGCTGATCATCCAACTCAGAACCCTGTACCAGCCTTCCCTCCATACCCCCTGATCCCTTTAGCCACAAGGGCCATATCTAACTCCCTCTTAAATATAGCCAATGAACTGGCCTCAACTGTTTCCTGTGGCAGAGAATTCCACAGATTCACCACTCTCTGTGTGAAGAAGTTTTCCTTTATCCTCAAACTGTGACTCCTCGTTCTGGACTTCCCCAACATTGGGAACAATCTTCCTGCATCTAGCCTGTCCAATCCCTTTAGGATTTTATACATTTCAATGAGATCCCCCCTCAATCTTCTAAATTCCAACGAGCATAAGCCTAGTCGATCCGGTCTTTCATTATATGAAAGTCTTGCCATTCCAGGAATCAATCTGGTGAACCTTCTTTGTACTCCCTCTGTGGCAAGGATGTCTTTCCTCAGATTAGGGGACCAAAACTGCACACAATACTCCAGGTGTGGTCTCACCAAGGCCTTGTACAACTGCAGTAGTACCTCCCTGCTCCTGTACTCGAATCCTCTTGCTATGAATACCAGCATACCATTCGCCTTTTTCACCGCCTGCTGTACCTGCATGCTCACTTTCAATGACTGGTGTATAATGACACTCAGGTCTCGTTGCACCTCCCCTTTTCCTAATCGGCCACCATTCAGATAATAATCTGTTTTCCTGTTTTTGCCGCCAAAGTGGATAACCTCACATTTATCCACATTAAGTTGCATCTGCCATGAATTTGCCCACTCATCTAACCTATCCAAGTCACCCTGCATCCTCTTAGCATCCTCCTCACAGCTAACACTGCCGCCCAGCTTCGTGTCATCCGCAAACTTGGAGATGCTGCATTTAATTCCCTCATCTAAGTCATTAATATATATTGTAAACAACTGGGGTCCCAGCACTGAGCCTTGCGGTACCCCACTAGTCACTGCCTGCCATTCTGAAGAGGTCCCGTTTATTCCCACTCTTTGCTTCCTGTCTGCCAACCAATTCTCTATCCACATCAATACCACACCCCCAATACTGTGTGCTTTATGTTTGCACACTAATCTCCTGTGTGGGACCTTGTCAAAAGCCTTTTGAAAATCCAAATATACCACATCCACTGGTTCTCCCCTATCCACTCTACTAGTTACATCCTCAAAAAATTCTATGAGATTCGTCAGACATGATTTTCCTTTCACAAATCCATGCTGACTTTGTCCGATGATTTCACTGCTTTCCAAATATGCTGTTATCACATCTTTGATAACTGACTCTAGCAGTTTCCCCACCACCGATGTCAGGCTAACCGGTCTATAATTCCCCGGATTCTCTCTCCCTCCTTTTTTAAAAAGCGGGGTTACATTAGCCACCCTCCAATCCTCAGGAACTAGACCAGAATCTAAAGAGTTTTGAAAAATTATCACTAATGTATCCACTATTTCTTGGCTACTTCCTTAAGCAGTCTGGGATGCAGACCATCTGGCCCTGGGGATTTATCTGCCTTTAATCCCTTCAATTTACCTAACACCATTTCCCTACTAACATGTATTTCCCTCAGTTCCTCCATCTCACTAGACCCTCTGCCCTTTGCCCTATCATCAGCCTCTCCTTGCTAAGAGTCTCACTATACGTTGTCTCTGTTTGTAAACCAACTACCTCATCTTCAGCACTATCATTCTGGTTCCCATCCCCTCGCCAAATTAGTTTAAACCCACCTAAACAACTCTAGCAAACCTGCTACAAGAATATTCATCCCCCTCGGGTTCAGGTGGAAGCCATCACTTTTGTACAGGTTACACCTTCCCCAGAATAGATCCTGATAATCCATAAATCTGAACCCCTGCCCCTGCACCAGCTCCTCAACTGTGCATTCACCTGCCAACTCACTCAACTCTTACCCTCACTGGCATGTGACACAGGCAGCAATCCAGAGATTACTACCCCATAGGACCTATTTCTCAGCTTTCTTCTTAGCTCCCTAAAATCTCTCTTCAAGATCTCCTCACCTTGTCTACCTATGTCATTGGTGTCAATATGTGTCTAGACCTCTCCCTCGCCCTTGAGAATGACATGGACCTGATCCGAGACATCCCTGATCCTGGTACCAAGGAAGCAACATTCCAGCTGAATGTCTCTATTGCACCCACAGAGCCTCTGCTCTGTTCCTCTGACTAAGGAATCTCCTATCAACACTGCAGTCCTCTTCACCTTTCTGCTCTTCAGAGCCACAGCACCAGTCTCAGTGCCAGAGACCGGGTCACTTTGCCTCCCCCTGGTAGGTCGCTCCCCCTCAATAGTATCTAAAGTAGTTTATTTTGTCATGGTCTGGTCCGTGAAATCCGCATTCTGGATCATGGTCCGGTTCATCAATCTGGATTTTCCTGTTTTCCCTTGTTCCATTGGGTGCCTTAATTGAGGCACCTGATTCTCGTTTTGGGCTGGACTGTTCTTTCTCTCTCTCTTGCCCCCTCTCTCCTCCTTTCTGAATCCCTCGCAGTTTCTTCGGCAGTTTATCACAACAGTTAGTTTGGCACTAACCTTCGTCTGTAATCTATGTCTGTTACCTTCGCCTGCTACCTTGCCTGCATCCTCGCCTGTATCGCCGTCAAGTTCAATCGCTGGAGTGAGACCAGAGCCTTGTCACGCCAAGGTAAGGAACAATCTATCGTTGTGTTTGGAACTGTCTCTTTGTGTCCCCGTGTTTAGTGTCAGCGTTAAAGAAGTGTCCCGGCCCTAGATCCTGTTCCCAAGGAGAGGTCCTGACTCTGTGTAAAGCCCCGGCCCTACATCCTGTTCCTAAGGAGGGGTCCCAGCTCTGTGTTCCTGTGTTCCTGTGCTCAAGTCCAAGGCTCTGTGTTCCTGTGCTCAAGTCCAAGGTTCTGTGTTCCTGCTCAAGTCCAAGGCTCTGTGTTCCAGTGCTCAAGTCCAAGGCTCTGTGTTCCTGTGCTCAAGTCCAAGGTTCTGTGTTCCTGTGCTCAAGTCCAAGGTTCTGTGTTCCTGTGCTCAAGTCCAAGGCTCTGTGTGCCTGTGCTCAAGTCCAGGGCTCTGTGTTCCTGTGATCCAAGACCTAGTCCAGGTGCCGTGTACCAGCCCTGTCTAAGTTTGAACTTCGCGTCCTCATCCAGTTCTGGTGCCTCTTCCAGCCCAGGAGTACCTTGCCCAGCCCGGTGCTGGGGATTCCTCATCCTATGCTGGAGATCCCTCATCCTGTGCTAGAGTTCCCTCATCTAGTCCAAGCCACATCCTAGAACCTCGTCTAGTCCAAGCTACGTCCAAGAACCTTGTCTAGTCCAAGCTACGTCCAAATACCTTGTCTAGTCCAAACCACGTCCAAGAACCTCGTCTAGTCCAACCTACGTCCAAGTACCTCGTCTAGTCCAAGCCTAATCCAAGCCTAGTCCAAGAACGTCATCCTGTCCAAGTCAAGACTTTGTGTTCTCATCCTGTCCATGTGCCTCGTCCTGTGCAGGAGTTCCACGTCCAGTCCAGTCTTGCCCTCACCTAGATCCGGGGTCGAGTCGAGTCAAGACCCAGGTTCCGGGTCCCCATCCAGTCTCTGGCTCAGAGTCCTAGCCCAGGCTCCTAGTTCCAAGTTCCTTGTCCTGGTCCCACCTTGTCCTAGCCCAGGGCTGGTGTCCTTGTCTCGTCCAGGGCCTGTGTCCATGTCTAGCATTGTTTCTTCCTGACTCCCCTTGCTTTCTTGATAAACCTTGTCCTGTTCCTAGTACTTCAGTGCCTGTGTCTTTCATTTGGTTCCGCTAACATTGCCCCCTTATGACATATTTATTATTGAGAGCAACGGTCATGGGTGTACTCTGCATTGGCTGTTCATTACCTTCCACATCCCCATTCCTCTGACAGTCATCTAGTTACTTGTCTCCTGCAACCTAGGGGTGACTACCTCCCTGTAGCTCCTGCCTGTCAGCTCCTCATTCTCCCGTAATGAAACAGATTTGATTAGGGACCTTAAGATAAAGGAGCCCTTAGGATGCAGTGATCATAATGTGATAGAATTCACCCTGAAGACTGAGGGGGAGAAGCTAAAGTCAGATGTATCAGTTTTACAGTGGAGTAAAGGGAATTACGGAGGCATGAGAGATGAGATGGCCAAAGTTGATTGTGGAAGGGGACACTAGCAGGAATGACGGCAGAACAGCAATAGCTGTAGTTTCTGAAAGCAATTCAAAAGGCACAAGATAGATACATCCCAAAGATTAAGAAGTATTCTGAAGGGAGGAGGAGGCAATCATGAGCGACATGGGAAGTCAAAGAAAGCATAAAAGCAAAAGAGAGGGCATATGGTATAGCAAAAATTAGTGGAAAGTTAGAGGATTGGGAAACTTTTATAAACCTCCAGAAGGCAACTAAAAAGACTTAAGGGTGGAAAAGACAAAACATGAAGGCAAGCGAGACAGTAATATAAAAGAGGATACCAAAAGTTTTCTTTCATACGTTGTAAGAGTAAAGGAGAGGAGTGAGTAAATATTGATCAACTGGAAAATGACACTGGAAAGGTAGTAACAGGGGACAAGGAAATAACAGATGAACTGAATAAGTATTTTGCATCTGTTTTCATTGTGGAAGCCACTGGTAGTATGCTGGACGTTTGAGAGAATCAGGGGGCAGAAGTGAGTGCAGTTGCTATTACTTGGCAGAAAGTGCTGGCTGAAGAGATTTGTGGAGGCATTAGTAATGATCTTTCAAGAATCACTAGATAGTGGCGTGGTCCTGGAGGACCGGAAAATTGGAAACATAACTCCACTCTTCAAGAAAGGAGGGAGGCAGAAAAAAAGGAAATTATAGGCCAGTTAGACTGATTTCAGTGGTTGCAAAGATGCTAGAGTGGATTGTTAAGGATGTAGTTTCTGGGTACTTGGAGACATTTGATAAAATTGTCTATAGTCAGCATGGTTTCCTTAGGGAAACTCTTGTCTGACAAATCTGATGGAATTCTTTGAGGAAATAATAAGCAGGATAGACAAAGGAGAATCGGTAGATATTGTGTACTTGGATTTTCAAAAGGCCTTTGTCAAGGTGCCACACATGAGGCTACTTAACAAGTAAAGAGTACATGGTATGATAGGAAAGATACTAGCATGCATAAGGCATTGGCTGATTGGCAGGAGACAAAGATTGGGAATAAAGGAGGCCTTTTCTAATTGGCTGCCAGTGACTAGTGGTGTTCCACAGACGTCAGTATTGAAACAGCTTCTTTTTACTTTGTGTATCAATGATTTGGATGACAGAATTGATGGCTTTACGGCCAAGTTTGTGTGCAATACCAAGTGTACGGTCATGCATTTTGGTAGAAAGAATAAAAGCACTAACTTTTTTCTAAAAGGGGAGAAAATTCAAAAATCTGATGTGCAGAGACTTAGAAGTCCTCATGCAGGATTCCATAAAGGTTAACTTGCAGGTTGAGTTGGTGGTGAGGAAGGCAAATGCAATGTTGGCATTTATTTTGAGAGGACTAGAATATAAAAGCAAGGATGTAATGTTAAGGCTTTATAAAGCACTGGTGAACCCTCACTTGGAGTATTGTGAGCAGTTTTGGGCCCTTTATCTAAGAAAAGATGTGCTGATATTGGAGAGGTTTCAAAGAAGGTTCACAAAAATGATTCCAGGATTAAAAGGCTTATCATATGAGGAGCGTTTCATGGGACTGGGTCTGTATTCGTTGGAATTTAGAAGAATGAGGGGGTATCTCATTGAAACCTATCAAATGTTGAAAGGCTTAGATAGAGTGTACGTGGAGAGGATGTTCCCTACCATGGGGGAATCTATGACCAGAGGGCACAAGCTCAAAATGGGGGACATCCATTTAGAATGGCAATGAGGAGGAATTTCTTTAGCCAGAAGACAGTAAAACTGTGGAATTTATTGCCACAAGTGGCCAGGGCAGTGAGTGTATAAACAGAATGTAAGACAGGCTTTACACTGTATTCGTGTGACAATGCTAAACTTATAGCAATACCATACCTATAGCAATACCATTCATTACACTAATCTGAGTAACTAACACAGAATTCTGGAGGAACTCAGCAGCTTGAGCAGCATCTATGGAGAGGAATAAAGAGCCAATATTCAGTAATAATAAATTTATTTTGAGCCTTGAGTTCCTCCAGCATTTTGTGTGAATTACTCTGGATTTCCAACATCTGCAGAATCTCTTGTGTCCTGTATTTTCCCTCAAGGAGGCCAGCTGTGTATTTCCAACCCATTTCTATCTCAGGTTTCCATTGCTTGCATCACATGAAGCAGTAAGGGGTGTAGATTGAGGGAGAAGGGACTGGCTATTAATTTCCTCAGTGCTATTTTTAGCACACTGCCTAATGTTGTTGCATTAAATTTTTCATTGTGTTGTCTAAACACAGCCGTTAACTTGTTTATAATAAACAGTTTCAACCCACTCAGAGCGGCCAGCGTGACCACAGCCTGCTGAATGATGATGGAGGGAAAAGGATTAGAGGATTGGCTGAAAGAGGGAGTCAATGGAAGAGGATTCCGCAAGTGCACCTTTGTTTCTGTCAGTCTATGCTTGTGTGTGGCATGGCCAGGTTGCTTCTGCATGTGTTTAGTGTGTGAGAAGGCACCTGGGAGTATTAGTCTGCAGAAATGTTTCTGTCCATAAGAATATAAGTAAATTAGTATGGGGGTAGGGCACTTGGCCTCCCAAGAATACTCCGGCATTCACAGCTGATCTTCCTCAGACCTGGATTTGCACACCAGTTTCAGAAAGGTTGTGCTGGCATTGCAGAGGGCACTAAGAAGGTCAACAGGAATGATCCCAGGAATGAAAAGGTTAATGTGTAAGGAGCATTTGACAGCTCTCGGCTTGTACTTGCTGGAGTTTAGAACCATGAGGTGGGAATCTCACTGAAACCCATCAAATATTGAAAGGCCTGGATAGAATGGACATTGAGAGGATGGAGAGGGGCAGCCTAAGACCAGAGGGCATAGCTTCACAAAACAAGGTGTTATGGTCTTATGATCTATTCACGGGACACTCAGATTCCACTGTATCTATCAGCTCCCTATCTGCAATCTGCCACCATTTTGATAACATGACCGACACCCATAAATCAGGGGTTCCCAACCTTTTTTATGCCATGGACCAATGCCATTAAGCAAGTCAGGCAGAGGCAAATAAACTGTCAATGTTTTGGGATGAGATTCTTCATCAGGATTGGAAAAGAAGGGATCAGAAGCAGAATAATAAAGCGACAGGAGGGGAGGGATTACAAGCTAGCAGGTGACGGGTGAAGCCAGGTGAGGGGGAAGGTTGGTGGATAGTGGAAGAGGTAAAGCTGGGAGGTGATAGGTGGAAGAGGTAACGGGCTGAAAGAGAATGAATCTGATAGGAGAGGACAGTGGACTACAAGGGAAAAAGAAAGAGGAGGGGAAACAGATGAAAATGAAGGGCAGGTGAGGAGAAAAGAATAGGTGAGTGGGTTACCAGAAAGGGAAATGGGAAAAAAGAGAGAAGGACAGAGGGAGGAGAAATTACCAGAAGTTAGATAAATCGACGTTCATGCCATCAGGTTAGGAATTATCCAGACAGAATAGGTGGTGTTGCTCAACCAAAGGGAGGTGATGGGCAGGGGAGGAGAAGGGGTGACAGAAGAACCAGTATGAACAGGGGATTGGAAAAAGAGAGAAGGGGACATGGAGAAATTACTAGAAATTAGAAAAATTGATGTTCTTGCCATCAGGTTGGAGGCTACTCAGACAGAATATGAGGTGTTGCTCCTTCAACCTGATTGCGGCCTTATTGTGGAAGTAGAGGCTGCCATGGTCTGACATGTCAGAATGCGAATAGGAAATTGTGTATTTAATATTTCTGTAATGTTTAAGTAATATTGTAAATATATTGTTTGATTCAGCATTCTTTGTTGCTTACATAATTCATTATGGGTTATATGTAAAAATGTGTGAATGGCATACATCATTAGGCCATTACATCACACGTGCAGGCCTCACCAAAATAAAAATGAAACTAGAGTACACACATTATCTCCTAGCTCTGTGCTTTTCTTTCAATTAGTTTTATGTTCTGGAGATACAAAACATAACAGTGGCAACGAGAAAGATTTAAAATGAACCCAAGGTGACAATCTACCTGTTTGAGCACAGGAAGTTGTTTGAGTTTAAAAAAAAACAGAGTGAGACATTTGACTTAAAAAAATATTGCAGCACCTTTTTTTCTTTGCAAGAGGCTAAAGAAATTTGAGTTTAAAAAAGGCAGAAAGCAAATTCACTGGTTCATAAGCAATGCGTACAGAATGATAATTATAATACATTGAAAAAGAAGCAGAAATGGCTGGCTACATTGGAAAGATAGATGAGTTCAATTGCATAAAAGATAACTAGCTGCTGTATATAGAACAAATTGAGCAGTATTTTGAAGCAAATGGAATAGCCAATGAGAAGCAACAGACAGTTTTGCCATTTGCATTAGGTGGCAAAGCATACAGTTTAACTGCTCCAACCAAACCAGTTGAAGTGAGTTTTGCTGATATTGTGGAAGTAATACAGGAACATTTAGAACCAATACCACTATTGATTACAAAATGTTTTGAGTTTTATAAGCTGAATCAGAGAGCAGAGGAGTCCATTTCAATTTATGTGGCTGAATTGAAGAGATTGAGTAATGTCAGTTCAGTAATGGGCTTAATGATGCACTGAGAGATCATTTAGTTTGTGGAATCTTATGAGAAAACATTCAAAATGTCTCTTAAATGAAGCACAACTCACATTTAAAAGAGTAGTTGAAAGTGCTGTATCGATGGACACAGCAGACACAAATGAGTTGGAGTCAGTAATGAAAGTAGTGTGAACAAGATTGCAGCCCCTAGACAGAAACCTTCCTGACCGAACAAGTTGTGAGAACCATTGTGGAGGTGGTTCACATTCCCCAGACCAAGGCAGGTTAAAGGAGAAACTTGCAGAAAATACAACATAGCAGGACAAATACAAAGAATATATTGGGCAGATGAAAATGAATTAACTGCACAGGGAAGAGAAAATGATAAAAAGTCAAGTTGCAGTTTCAAAAAGAGCACTAATCTGCATGCTGCTGATGAAAAATCTGATAACAATGAGAATGACACAGGCCTGAGTAGTCTTAAGATTTAACATGTGAAAACTAACAAGAGATAAGCAATATGGCTTACACTGGGAGTGAATGGCAAATTAATTAAAATGGAATTGGACACTGGCTCGGCTGAATCAGTCATTACACAAATGAGTTTGCACAACATTTCAAAGATACTGACTGAAGCCTGCAGATATCCAACTAAGAACTTATACTGGAGAAAAAAGCAATTCCTGTGGGAATGACATTCATCACAGTGAAATATAACAACGAACAGGCCATATTGGGATTATATGTGGTAAAATAGGAGGCCAGCATTGTGGGGACATGATTGGCTGAGACCCATCCACCATTTTCAGGCCATGTTCCCTGTGAAATAATCAACTGAAAGAGAATTAGCAAGGAACTGGATGTTGCCACAGCAGTGTTCAAGGATGCCATTGGAAAACTCAAACATATCAGGACTAAAATAGTGATAAATGAAAGTTATGCAAGTTTCCAAGTTTTGCAAAGCCCGACAGGTTCTTTATACCTTCTGTGATAAAGTAGCCAGATTGCATGAAGGCTGAAGGAATTATTTCGAAGGTTGAGTGGAGCCCATTGGACAACTCCATTGGTCCCAGTAGCCAAGGAGGATGGGTCTGTCAGGGTCTGTGGGGATTTTAAGGATACTATCAGCCCAGTACTGAAAGTAGATCAATACTCTGTGCCTAAAGGGACCTCCTCCTTCTTCCTATCTATATCGTTGGTACCAATATGTACCACGACCTCTGGCTGTTCACCTTCCCACTTCAGGATATCATGGAAGCGATCAGAAGCATCCTGGATCCTGGCACCTGGGAGGCAAACTACCATCCGTGTTTCTTTCCTGTATCCACAGATTCGCCTTTCTGACCCCCTAACTATAGAGTCCCCTATTACTGCTACCCTCTTCCTTTCCCTACCCTTCTGAGCCACAGGGCCAGACTCTGCGCCAGAGGCATGGCTACTGTTTCTTCCACTAGGTAGGCCATCTCCCCCAACAGTACTCAAACAGGAGTACTTATTGTTAAGGGGAGAGCCACAGGGGCACTCTCTAGCATCTGACTCTTGCCCTTCCCTCTTCTGCTTAGAAAAATAGAGGGCTATACTCTTGAATCTCTAGCCAGTTTCTCGAGTAGATTACATGGTGGCCCGAAGAGCCTGTAATGTGCTGTAGATTCCTATGTTCTATGTTAAACTGTATATGTAACAAAACATTTTATTTCCCTTTAACAAACCATATTCAGATAAACATGCTTTCACAAAGACAATCTGTAACTAACTTCACTATACTAGAGATTCAGTCTTTTGGGTGGCGCTCTGTTTCTTTCAGGATCATGCCTCTGGACCTATGGAATGGCATCATGTTTGGTCATTGTCTTGTCTAAGGTAACATTCTCAGTTGCTGGTGTCAAGTTGCTGTCAGTGACATGATTATCACTCACAGGTAAATTCAGTGGCTGCAATATGTCCATCTTGTTGGATGCATTCCACTCAGGTGCGTCCTTTGGTTGAGCATCCAGTATCTGGTCCACATGACATCTCCATGCCTGATCTCCAACGTCCACTGTGTACAGCAGTAGTCCGGTTCTTGTAGCCATCCTACTAACTGTCCACTTGGCTTCTCGGTAATCACACGTTAGTTCCTGTCCAATCTCGAAGCTTTATTCTGCATTTCCCTCCGTAAGTCTGATTTCCGGAGGTCTATGAGAAATATCAGATTCCCATTCATGAACATCATTGCAGGTGTTTGATTTGTCATCGTATGAACAGAGTTCCAATACACAAAAAGGAAGTTTTCTATCTTGTGCTGTAGAGAAATATCCTCCTTGTCCATCGCTTTAACGGACTTCTTGAATGTTTGGATAAACCTTTCAGCTAACCCATTCGTTGCTGGGTGGTGAGAAGCTGCCTTGAAATGTCTGATGTCACTTTTCTTCATGAGTAGTCTGAACACTTCTGCCGTGTATTGCAGTGCATTGTCACTCAATTTGTTCAGGTAAGTCATTTCTGGAGAAGATGGTCCTCAGAGCAGAAGTAGACTTTTCTGATGGGGTTGACTTCACTGGTATAACTTCAGGCCACTTCAAATGAGCATCCACAGCAGTGAGAAACATGGAGCCCACGAATGGCCCAACTAAGTCATTGTGAAGACTGCCACTCCCATTGGTGTAATGGTGCCTGTGGGGGTGCATTTTGAACTCAGTGGCATCCCGAACAACTGTTGCTCAAGTCTTCAATATGTCTATCTACCCTCAGTCACCACATGTAGCTCCAGGCGTGACTCTTCATCTTGATTGTATCCAGGTGTATTTCATGCAGACTCTCTAACACTCTGGTATGCACTTTAGAGGGAACCAAACACTGTAGTGTGCACTTTAGAGGGAAGTGCATTCACACATCAGTAGTCTTTGACATACAGACACTTGGTCTTGTCTCACTGAGAACTTTGGAATCATATGATTACCATGAGCTGGCCATCCTTGCATGGTGATTTCATAGACTTTTGACACATTTGGGTCATCCTTTGTTTCTTTTTGTATTTCAGAATTTGTAACCAGCAACAGGTCCACCAATGCTGTGCGGAGCACTTCTGCTGGGTCACAGACTGAAGACCAAGTTCTTCAGTTGTCAACAGTGGAAGACATGACAAGTCATCAACATTGCCGTGTGGTTTGGTACCTTGAACTCTATATATTAGAGTGAGCTCCTAGGAAAAATGCCCAACGTTGTAGCCAGGTAGCAGACATCACTGGTATTTCCTTCCAGGGATTGAAAATGGGCACAAGGGGCAGGTGATCTGTCACTAGTGCGAACTTTGTCTGTGGAGGCAGTGGGTACAACTTCTTTACTCCCCGTACTAGACTAAGGGCCCCTCAATTGTGTGCAGCTGCGTTCTGTGCTTGCCAGTGATGTTGAAGCAAATGCAATCAGACGTTCAGATCCATCTTTCATAGGTGTTACAAAATGGCACCAATGCCATAAAGGAATGCATCACGTGCCGGTCAAATGGGCAGGAATGGGTCATAATGGGTGTGCTGTTTATTGGATGTTTTTAACTCTTTGTTTCCTAGAATGCTCTTTCACATCTTTCTGACCATTCCCGCTTTACTCCTATCTGTAACAGTTCAATGGGTGCAACACTGTAATGATGTTTGGGAGAAAAGTTTGGGTGTTACCAGTTTACAAGGCCCAAGTATGACCTGAGTTGTGACACATTTTCTGGTTTGGGTGCCTGCATCGCTGCTTCAATCTTCTCTTGTGACTTACGTCAGCCCTGCTTGTCAATGACATGTCCACAATATGAGATTTCATTCATGAAAAACTCACATTTCTCTCTCTTTGCACGCAGACCATACTCACTCAGCCTGATAAGCACCTTACCATGGTTCTGGAGGTGCTCTTCATCATTTGCCAAATTGCTGGAGCTGATGGGATGTCAAAGATGAGACAATTATACTGGAACAGACACTTGTGAGTGTGATAGTGAGGAACTTCCTGCTTGATTCTTTGATCTCCATTTGCAGATAGGCTTGTGACAAGTCAATCTTTGAAAACCTCTTCCCACCTGCCAAAGATGCAAAAATGTCTTCTGTTCATGGCTGGGGATCCTGTACAGTACGCAGCACTGGGTTGATGCTCACTTTCAAATCCCCACATAGGCGAACAGCTCTGGCCTTCCCTTTATTGATCACTGAGACAATGGGCATGGTCCAATTGCTCCACTCAACCTTGGAGAGAATGCCAGATGTCTCCAAGCTCTGCAGTTCAGCATCCACTTCAGGACATTGGCCGTAAGGCACTGGACACACTCTACGGAATTTTGGTGTTGCTGTTTCATCCAGTTCTATTCTGGCCTTCATGCCTTTGAGTTTACCAATACCTTCTCAAACACCTCATTAGCATTAAGCAGCTGTGATGGTCTCTGGTTAGTGCTACCATTTGGGCTGCAGTTGCCTGTTGATGACACATTGAAAGCTTTGATTGTGTGCCAGTCTAGTTGGGTTTTTCTCAACCGTTCACGCCTTAAAATTGCTGGTCCTCCACTTTTCAACACATGAAGCCCTAATTGCTGTGCTTTGCTTCCGTATGTCAGATTTGTTTTCAGTTTACCTTTGGGAGACATGTTTTTACCTGTGCAGGTCTTTAGCATCACTGAGGTCTCTTGTAATGGCAGTCTGTTGTAGTCAGCCTCTGAAATTCTAGACAAACTGATCCTCCATCCAGCTCAATTTTCAGTTTTACACCAGACACATCTGTTGTGATCCATATGATTTCACTATCTGCTTCAGTAATGCTATATAGCTCTAGGCATAGCAGCTCACCTTTGTCAGACTCTGTGTTGTCTGATTCCACTTCACATTCTATCACTTTATGCATTTGTTTAGTTTTATGTTTGAAATTTTTCGGTATGATTTTTCTCTTTGGTTGCGCTTTTTGTCAGACTTGAACACTCTCGATGTGACCTTGTCTGTGACACTTTCTGCAAACTTTTTCTTTG
This sequence comes from Mobula hypostoma, assembly GCF_963921235.1. Classification (NCBI taxonomy): domain Eukaryota; kingdom Metazoa; phylum Chordata; class Chondrichthyes; order Myliobatiformes; family Myliobatidae; genus Mobula; species Mobula hypostoma. The sequence goes on from NC_086104.1 coordinate 111,660,460, forward strand.
AACCAAGAGTCATTTGCATCATGGGAGGATTTAGAATATCGATAATATTTTTGGCATTTTGCGTTACTCAGGGACATTCTGTGCTTTTCACATTCTAAGCTATTTTTCTGTGGTTCTGCTGCATCCTCTTCTGCAGTCTCTAATGATATTGCAATGGTCAATGCCCATTCTAAGGTTAGGCTTCTTTCTGATTGACAGGCATGCCATATACAAGCTTATCCCTTAATGCATCTGAAAGTCCATCTCCAAAGTCACAATATTAGGAAATTTTGCGCAGTTCTGCAATGTATTCAGAAATGTTTTCATTCCTTGGCTGGTTCCTTTTATTAAATCTATTACTAGCAGTTTAGGGCTTGAATGATTTTGTAAAATTGTAACAATTTTTATTGTGTCTTTACAACTACGTGTCAAATAAATAAAAGCACGCACGCAGAGAGGGCAATAGCTGGTGTTTTCACACTGCAGGGAGAGGGAGCAGATCAAAGTGTGTGCATAAACCACAGATCAAAGCGTGTAGGTAAGTTACCTGTCCATACATAGTGTTAATAGCCTCACAAAAGTGCTGTAGGAACTCAGCAGGCCAGGTAGCATCTATGGAAAAAAGTACAGTCAATGTTTTGGGCTGAGACCCTTCATCAATACTGGAGAAAAAAAGATGAGGAGTCAGATTTAGAAGGTAGGGTGAGGGAAGGAAGAAACACAAGGTTATATGTGAAACCAGGAGAGGGGGTGGTGCAGTAAAGAGCTGGGAAGTTAATTGCTGAAAAAGATACAGTGCTGAAGGAGGGGAATCTGATAGGAGAGGACAGAAGGCCAAGGAAAATGAAAAGGGGGAAGAGCACCAAAGGGAAATGATGGGCAGGAAAGGAGATAAGGTGAGAGAGGGAAAATGGGATGGGGAAAGGTGAAGGGGGGCCATTACTGAAAGTTTGAGATACCTCTTTCCACCCTATTACTTATAAAAGTGCCATCCCCTTCTCGCAATTCCTCCGTCTCTGCCCCCTCTGTCCTCATTCTTCCAAGACAGGGGCTTCCCTTCCTCCATCATCAACACTGCCTTCAACCGCATCTCTTCCAATTTATGCATGTCTGCTCTCACCCCATCCTCCTGCCACCCCACCGGGGTTAGTCTTCCTCTTGTCCTCGCCTACCACCTCACCAGCCTCCGTGTCTAACATATAATTCTCCGTAACTTCTGCCATCTCCAAGGAGATGGAGTTGTCAATTGGGGAACTGCGCAGATGCAACAGAAACTTTCCCGTACAGGTCCGGTGAAGGGCTTTTAAAAACCCAGTCTCTATAAAAGAGAGGTACCACTTACTGGAGCATCCATCATGGGAATGGTCAGCGCCGGAGTGGCCTGAGGCAGTGTAGTGAAGCTTTGGCTCAACAGGGCTTCGGTGAGTTCATTCCTTTTTTCTAATTTAAATTTTGAGAGAACGGGGCATGTCTATAGAGCAGTGTTCTGTTCTGAGTGTCAGATGTGGGGTTTCCAGGAGACTACCAGCCTCCCCGATGGCCACTACAGTGCCAGATACATCGAGATGCAGCTCTTTAGAGACATATGTAGGCCTCCAAATAGTAGCCAAGATGTGGGGCTGAGATTGCAAAAGGAGCTGGAAAAGGCATGTAATAAAGGCAATGTCACAATTGTAATGGGGGACTTCAATATGGGGGAATTGAGAAAATCAGATCGCAAGAGAGGGAATTTGTTGAATGCCTACGAGATGCTTTTTAGAGCAGTTTGTGTTTGAACCTACTCAGGGGAAGGGCTATCTTAGATTGGGTGTTGTGTAATAAGCCAGATCTTATTTGGGAGCTTAATGTAAAGGAACCCTTAGGAGGCAGTGATCATAATATGATTGAATTCATACTGTAATTTGAGAGGGAGAAGCAAAGCTGTAATTTGAGAGAGGAGCTTGCCCAGGTTGGTTGGAAGAGGGTACTGGCAGGGATGACAACAGAGCAGAGATGGCTGAAGTTTCTGGGAATAGTTCACAAGGTGCAGGATAGGTATGTCCCACAGAGGAAGAAATTCTCAAATGGCAGGTGTAGGCAACCATAGCTGACAAGGGAAATTAAGGACTACATAAAAGCCAAGGAAAGGACATATAAGGTAGCAAAAGTGAGTGGGAAGTTGGTTGATTGGGAAGCTTTTAAAATCCAACCAAAGACAACTAAAAGAGCTGAAAGAGGGGAAAAGATGAAATATGAAGGCAGACTAGCCAATAATATAAAGCAGGATACCAAAAGTTTTTTCAGTAATATAAAGAGTAAAAGGAAGGTGAGAGTTGGTAATGGACCACAGGAAAATGATGCTGATGAGGTAGTAATGGGGGAGAAAGAATTGGCAGAAGAACTTAATGGGTACTTTACATCTGTCTTCACTGTGGAAGTCACTAGCAGTGTGCCAGAGGACTGTAATTGTCAGGGAGCAGTAATGGGTGCCATTACTAGAAAGAGGAATAATTGCTAGGTAAACTCAAAGGTCTTGATTAATCTTTCAAGAATCAGTTGATTCTGGCATGGTCTCAGAGGACTAGAAGTTTGCAAATATCACTCTACTCTTTAAGAAGGGAGGAAGGCAAAAGAAAGGAAATTATAGGCCAGTTTGTCTAACCTCAAAGGTTGGAAAAGTGTTGGAGTCTATTATGAAGGCTGAGGTTTTGGGGTACTTGGAGATGAATGATAAAATAAGTCAAAGTCAGCATGGTTTCTGTAAAGGGAAATCTTACCTGACAAATCTATTAGTATTCTTTGAGGAAGTAACAAACAGGGTGGACAAAGGAGAGGCAGTGAATGTCACTTACTTGGATTTTCAGAAGGCATTTGATCAGGTGCCACATATGAAGCTGATTAACAAAATAAAATCTTATGGTGTTACAGGAAAGATACTGGCATGGATAGAGGAATGGCTGACAGGCAGGAGGCAGCAAGTGGGAATAAGAGGGGCCTTTTCTGGTTGGCTGCTGATGACTGCTGGTGTTCCTCAAGGGTCACTATTGGTACCGCTACTTTTCACCTTGTTTGTCAATGATTTGGATAATGGAATTAATAGCTTTGTGGGAAAGTTTGCAGATGATAAAAAGCTAGGTGGAGTGCTGAGGAAGCAATACAATTGCAGCAGGACTTAGACAAATTGGAAGAATGGGCAAAAAAGTGGCAGATGGAATACAGTTTCGGGAAATGTACGAAAATGCATCTTGGTAAAAAGAACAATAGTGCAGACTATTTTCTAACTGGAGAAAAGGTTCAAACATCAGAGGTGCAAAGGGACTGGGAGTCCTCATACAAGACTTTCAGAATGTTAATTTACAGGCTGAGTCTATGGTAAAGAAGGTAAATGCGATGTTGCCATTTATTTCAAGGAGAATAGAATATAAAAGCAAGGAGATAATGCTGGGCCTTTATAAGACACTAGTCAGGCTGCACTTGGAGTATCGTCAACAGTTTTGGGCCCCATATCTCAGAAAGAATATGTTGTCATTGGAGAGAGTCCAGAGGAGGTTCATGAGGATGATTACGGAATGAAGTGATTAACATATGAGGAGTGTTTGGCAGCTTTGGGTCTATAATCATTGGAATTTGGAAGAATGCAGGGGGATCTCATTGAAACCTACTGAATGTTGAAAGGACTCGCTAAGGTGGATGTGGAAAGGATGTTTCATGTGGTGTTGGTATCCAGAACTAAAGGATACAGCCTCGAAATAGAGGGATGACCTTTGAGAACAAAGGTAAGGAGGAATTTTTTTAGTCAGAATGTAGTGAATCTGTGGAATGCTCTGTCACAGATTGCAGTGGAGGCCAAGTCCGTGGGAATATTTGAGGCAGAAATTGATCATTTCCTGATTGGTCAGGGCATCAAAGGATATGGTGAGAAGGCAGGTGTATGGGTTTGAATGGGATCCGGGATTAGCCATGATGGAATAGCGGTGCTTCTATATCTTATGGTCTTATGGAGATCCCACCACCAGGCACATCTTTCCCTCCACCCCCCAACTTTCTGCTTTCTGCAGGAATTTCTCCCTATACAACTCCCTTATCTATTCGTTCCTCCCCACTGATCTCCCTCCAGACACTTATCCTTGCAAGCGGAACAAGTCCTACACCTGCCCCTACACCTCCTCCCTCACTACCATTCAGGGCCCAAAACAGTCCTTCCAGGTGAGGCAACACTTCACCTGTGAATCTATTGGGGTCATATACTGTGTCCAGTGCTCCGCGTGTGGCCTCCCGTATATCGGTGAGACCCAATGCAGATTGGCAGACTGCTTGACCAAGCATCTATGCTCCATCTAGCCGAACAAGTGGGATCTCCCAGTGGCCACCCATTTTAATTCCACTTCCTATTCCCGTTCTGATATGTTCATCCATGCCCTCCTCCACTGTTGTGATAAGACCACGCTTAGGTTAGAGGAACACCTTACATTCTGTCTGGATAGTCTCCAACCTGATGGCATGAACATCAATTTCTTGAACTTCAATAGTGCCTCTCCCCCCCACCTTCTCCATTCCCCATCCCATTTTCCCTCTCTCACCTTATCTCCTTGCCTGCCCATCACCTCCCTCTGGTGCTCCTCCCCTTTTCTTTCTTCCATGGCCTTCTGTCCTCTCCAATCAGACTCCCCCTTCTCTAGCCCTCACCAATCATCTTCCCAGCTCTTTGCTTCCCCCCTCACCCTCATTGTCTCACGTATCACCTTGTGCTTCTTCCTCCCCTCCCCCCACCTTCTAACTCTGACTCTTTATCTTTTTTCCTCCGGTCCTGCTGGAGGGTTTTAGCCTGAAATGTCGACTGTACTCATTTCCATAGATACTGCCTGGCCTGATGAGTTCCTCCAGCATTTTGTGTGTGTTGCTCAGATTTCCAGCACCTGCATATTTTCTCTTGTAGCGCTGAGGGGAGTCATTGCTCTTATTTAAATAGATCCATGCATTACAGGCTCTGTTTCTTTAAGGAAACAATTAGAAAATCAAATTCAGGAGTATGTCTAATCATGAAAATGCTGATATATTGTCTATTTACCATTGGAAAAGGAAATATCTGAAAAATTTACAAAATAGAACACTCCACTATTCTCCCTAATGCAAATTGAAAGTCTCCCTATTATAGCAGGAAAACCAGAATAGATCCCCACATTGTCTCAGGTCTACATGGCAAACCAGAATGGCTGGAATGTGCATCAGTTCCCCCATATTTACCAGATGAACTTGCGTTTGACGGAGACTACATTATGAGGGGAGAGAGAGTTGTTGTACCATCCAATCTGAGAGTTACAGTGCAGGAGGAGCTCCACGCCAGTCATCTAGGCATGGTCAGAATGAAAGCGTTGGCTCAAAGCTTTGTCTGGTGGCCTGCGACAGATGAGCGGATCGAGCAGTTTGCCATGTACTGTTCTGGGGAGCAACATTCCAGCAGAAAGGTGTTCAGAGCTGTTAGAACCGCTTCCTGCAGTCTCAGAGTCAACTCCTGCAACCACACGGAGAAGGCCCCAGGACATGAGATTGTTTCACAGCCACAAGTTTCTCCTGCCGAGCAAAGTGACCCGCCCACCACCCTTTCCCACTCCGCCCAGTCAGCAAAGATGTTATTCACAAGAGTAAGAAATCCTCCACAGCAATGAAAGTTGTCAGCCTTAATGGGAGAATTTAAAATTTACAATACTGTGGACGTCTGTATAGTAGTTGTTATTTTATAGTATACTGTGTTATAGTTAAGATGCCTTCTCTATTGAGTTGGAGTCTATAGCTGAGCAGGGAGGAGTGTTGTGTATTTAATATTTCAGTATTAGTTGAGTAATATTGTAAATAACATACCTGGCAGACTCATAGCTGAGGTGTTGCCTCACCTGGAAGAACTGCTTGGGTCTCTGAATAGAAGTGAGGGATGAGGTGTGAGAGCAGATATAGTACTTGTCCCACTTACAGCAATAAGTGTCGGGAGGGAGATCAGCGGGGAAGGACGAGTGGACAAGGGTGTCACATTGATCAGCGGGGAAGGACGAGTGGACAAGGGTGTCACATTGATCTTTTACATCAGTTTGAGAGGATTGAAACGACCTCAGTTTAATATCTGTCTGAAAGGCAGCTCTCCAACAATGTCTCCCCCGCAGTTTTGCCTACATCTTAGGGGAGAGAGGTGCTGTGCTGGCTAAATAGGTTAACACTAAGTACCTGCGTTATTACTCTCTGTGTCCATGACCTACTCACTTTCATTGGCCTACGGAGTGGAAAGTTCTGCCCTTTCAAAGCCGCAATCCATATGCCCCTTCAGAATCAGCATCGGGTTCATTATCACTGGCCTATGTCATGAAATCTGTTGTGTTGCGGCAGCAGTATAGTGCAATACATAAAATACACCATATATTACAATAAGGAATATATATACTTAAGATAAATTCGTAGTGCAAAGTATAAATAGTGGCGTAGTGTACTTGGGCTCATTTTCTATTCAGAAAGCTGATGATAGAGGGGAAGAAGCTGTTCCTAAAACATAGAATGTGAGTCTTTCAGCTCCTGTACCTCCTCCCTGATGATAGTAATGAGAAGAGGGCATGTTCTGGGTGGTGAGGGTTATTAATGATGGATGCCACATTTCTGGGACAAGGTGTTTTGAAGATGTCCTTGATCATCACAGGGTCTGCATTTCTGGCATTTGATCTCACTACTTGGGGTCAGGAGGCATCTTGCTGCAGGGCTTTTTGTCAATGGTTGGAAGTAGGTCGAGGTGCCCCTCCGAGTCAGTTATGTTTACTCATCCATCAATGGTTTGAAGAGAAGCTGACAGGAGTACTGACAACTCTGCCAGATGATGCCAATAGAAATGGGAAGACGCAGATAGATATTGATTGGAATAAGATCGTATAATGCCATGACAGATGGAAAATAAGGTCATCTGGAGTGAGGTGATATATTCTTGTTTGGAGGTAAACAATAGTAATGATACCCTGAATAGATCCCAGCACTGAACTGGTTCCACAAACAATGAATTCACTTACAAGGACTCTGTAACTCACGTTACAAATACTTATTGCTTATTTATTCATTTATTACTATTACTTTGTTTTTTTTCCCTCTCTCTTTTTGTGTTTGCACAGTCTATTGTACATTGGTTGTTTGTCTGTCTTTGTTGTATGTGGTTTTTCATTGATATTATTGTGTATTTACTGTATTGCCCGACACCGGCCCCCGAGGCCTGAGATGCCTGCAAGAAAATAAATGTCAGGTTAGTATAGGGTGACACATATGTACTTTGATAATAAATTTACTTTGAAGTTTGACTGATAAAGATTGAAACTAAGTTATCTGAAGTTGTAGAATTCAATTGAACTTTGAACTTTTATTGTCTTGGTAAACAGACAAGCCAAGGAGTGGGATGTAAAATCACAGAATAATAATGAAAATAACTGAGGTTGAAAACTAATTGAAATCAATGGTTTCATGATAAGTTATTGAATGTGAAAGTTAATAAATTATGATAAAGTGCAATAAAACTTTAAAAAGTGTTATAGAAGTCATGTAGAGTTAGGATTATATAAAAAGAGGAACAGATCACCTGTAAGTTCCTGAGACGAGTGGTACTCCCCTCATCAAGTTCAATAGAATTGAGAGTGCAGAGGTGAGCAATGACCAGAGGATAATGCATGAGTTCTTGTTTTGCTGTAGAACCCTAAGACAGCTTTGCTTTGGAAAACCCTACATTTCTATAGCATCTCAGCTCCCTCAGAGTACCACAAAGCACTTTACAGCAAGTGAAGTATTTTGGAAGTGTAGTCGCCGCGGGAAAGTGGGAAAGGACCTCAGTGTGAAGGTCTCCAAATATATAAAGGATTTCAAGGGAGGAAAAAGAAAACACTGCCTATCATCTCCCTCGGGTGCCCCTCCTCCTTCCCTTTCTCCCATGGTCCATTCTCCTCTCCTATCAGCTTCCTTCTTCTTCAGCACTTTACCTCCCTCATCTATCACCTCCCAGTTTCTCACTCATCCCCTCCACTCCTACCCACCTACCTTCCTCCTCTCCTGGCTTCATCTATCACCTTCTAACTTGTACTCCTACCCCACCCCTACCTTCCTATTCTGGCTTCTTTCTCATTCCTCTCCAGTCCTGATAAATGGTGTCAGCCCAAAATGTCAACTTTTTATTCCCCACCATAGATACTGCCTGACCTGGTGAATTCCTCCACAGTTTTGTGTGTGTTGTGTTACTCTGGATTTCCAACATCTGCAGAATCTGGTACAACTAAATATAAAATTTAAAAAGCTTTGGAAATTGGGTTTTTATTCTTTGAATGTGTCTGATCTTGTAGGTAAAAGGGAAGAATAAATTGATAGATTTTACACCAAAGAAGGCCATAAAAATATCCCCTCTGGCAGCATGTGAGGATTGCATTTTTATCAGCAGAGTTTAAAGCCAAAGCATAATTAGTGCTTTACAATGTCTCCAGCTCAAAATGAACTGATTTTTTTAATGTTTGGGTTGTAGTTCCTTCGAAAAAATTACATTATCCATTGAAGAAGTTGGAAATTATTTTTTATTTTCTATTGTTTGTGATATTTCAGTTGCTGTTTTAATCTCCTATTCTGTCTGGTCTTTATTCATAATATAAAAAATAATTAAGTTTTTGGTTAATATAGTGCTTCATACTTGGTTCCACTTCATTGTGATTGGCTAAAGTCTGCTGAACTTTGTGTGCTACAGATTCCATTGGGTTGATGTCCAACAGAAGCAACATAATAGATTTGTGTTGATCGGAGAAGTCAGACCACTGTAAAAAGTCTGAAGAACCATTCAAATAGAAAAGGACATAACTGTGATAAAGGCCACACTGGACATTAGAATGTCAATATGTTGACCCTGGGCCCTCATTCCCTTGTGAACATTGAAGTATGATTTCAACCTCCTCAATTTGTCACCAAATTCTCCATACGGCTGTATTGTTGTTCTGTATCAGTCAAATTGAAACTAATGTGGGGCAGAAGTTTTACATGCATTCCACACAATGTAGTTGATTTTATTATTCAGTAGCAAAGGAAGCTCTTCATAATTCCAACACGCAGATCATAGAGCTGTACTGCACTGTGTAAACGTGCATAGATTTCAGACCAATGGATTATTTCTAGAGGATCTCTCCTACCATCTGTCAATCATCAATCATTATTAAAGCCCAGCCCTGAAAAACATACAAAATGCTGGAGGAGCAGATTTTATCGTGTTTGTGTTGTTATACCCTTTGTTTTGTCTCACAGTGAGACCATGGAAAGCTGTGTGCAAATCGGCCATTAGATTCCCTAGTTTATATCACTAACAATGTTTCAAGAACTGCATTAAAGGCTGTGAAAAGAACAATGTAGATATTTTTATATAGCTTTGAGGCACAAGAAGATTGTTTACAACCTTTTATGGTGACTGAATGCAGCGGTTCATAGAATGCATGCTCTGGAGAAATGCAGCAGAGATGGAATGTTTGGGATTGTATAATACTAATATATCTCTGTCATGATGGAGTTATCCAACATGGGATCCCAGTTGTTTACAATATATATTAATGACTTGGATGAGGGAATTAAATGCAGCATCTCCAAGTTTGCGGATGACACGAAGCTGGGTGGCAGTGTTAGCAGTGAGGAGGATGCTAAGAGGATGCAGGGTGACTTGGATAGGTTAGGTGAGTGGGCAAATTCATGGCAGATGCAATTTAATGTGGATAAATGTGAAGTTATCCACTTTGGTGGCAAAAATAGGAAAACAGATTATTATCTGAATGGTGGCCGATTAGGAAAAGGGGAGGTGCAACGAGACCTGGGTGTCATTATACACCAGTCATTGAAAGTGAGCATGCAGGTACAGCAGGCAGTGAAAAAGGCGAATGGTATGCTGGCATTTATAGCGAGAGGATTCGAGTACAGGAGCCGGGAGGTACTACTGCAGTTGTACAAGGCCTTGGTGAGACCACACCTGGAGTACTGTGTGCAGTCTTGGTCCCCTAATCTGAGGAAAGACATCTTTGCCATAGAGGGAGTACAAAGAAGGTTCACCAGATTGATTCCTGGGATGGCAGGAGTTTCATATGAAGAAAGACTGGATGAACTGGGCTTGTACTCATTGGAATTTAGAAGATTGAGGGGGGATCTGATTGAAACGTATAAGATCCTAAAGGGATTGGACAGGCTAGATGCAGGAAGATTGTTCCCGATGTTGGGGAAGTCCAGAACGAGGGGCCACAGTTTGAGGATAGAGGGGAAGCCTTTTAGGACCGAGATTAGGAAAAACTTCTTCACACAGAGAGTGGTGAATCTGTGGAACTCTCTGCCACAGGAAACAGTTGAGGCCAGTTCATTGGCTATATTTAAGAGGGAGTTAGATATGGCCCTTGTGGCTACGGGGGTCAGGGGGTATGGAGGGAAGGCTGGGGCGGGGTTCTGAGTTGGATGATCAGCCATGATCATAATAAATGGCGGTGCAGGCTCGAAGGGCCGAATGGCCTACTCCTGCACCTATTTTCTATGTTTCTATGTTTCTAGATCAAGCTCAGATAGGCAGTTCCAGGGATCACATTAAGAACTGTGTTTTGAGTTCCATAGATAGATAATGGATAGATAATAGATAATTGAAATCTATTGAATGTTGAAAGGCCTCAATAGAGTAGATGTGGAGAGGATGTTTCCTATGGTGGGAGAACCTAATACCAGAGGACACAGCCTCAGAACAGAGTGAGGAGACCCTTTAGAATGAATATGAGGAAGAATTTCTTTAGCCAGAGAGTGGTGAATCTGTGGAATTAGTTGGCACAGACAGCTGCAGAGGCCAAGTCACTGGACATATTTAAGGCAGAGGCTGATAGAGTCTTCATTAGTCAGGCCATGAAGGGATACAGGGAGAAGGCAGGAGATCGGGGCTGAGAGGGAAATGGATCAGACATGATGGAATGGTGGAACAGACTTGATGGGCCGAATGGTCTGATTCTGCTTCTATCTCTTATGGTCCTATAACTGTATATTGTACCCCAATAGATCTGAAGTAGAAAGTTGTTCTTAATTTATTTTATTTTTATTGTTTTTTTTATTTAGATACACATCATGGAACAGGCCCTTCTTGCCCACTGAGCAGCACCGTCCAGTAACCCACCTATTCAACCCGAGCCTAATCACAGGACAATCTACAATGACCAATTAACCTACTAACTGGTGCATTTTTGGATTGTAGGAGAAATCCACAGCACCCAGAAGAAACTCAAATGCTTTATGGGGAGAATGTACAAACTTCTTACAGGTGGCACTGGGACTCCAAACTCCAAAATGCTCTGAGCTGTAATAGCATCATGCTAACTGCAACGGTATAATTTAACACTCACTTTGGTCTCCAACATAAACTCCAGCCCCTAGTCACTGTCTCCAAATTCCTTTTGGAAACCAAATAATGTGTTAATAATAATGATGTCACATTTGAATCTGACATTGTTAATTTTCAATTATAATGCCTTTGTGAAGCCCCTTAGGAAATCTTACCAAGATATAGGTATTAATATATTCTTGAGGAGAAGCAGTCTGTGCTTTATCTCTCAAATTGCAGCCATAGACACATAAAGGCACTGACACGAAGGCACAAAGTCTTTGTGGCTTCCTCCACAGTCAAAGCAGAGGCAAAATATTCATTGGGGATCTTAGCCTTCCCTTCTGGATCCACACAAGGACTCAAAGATTCAAGAAATATTTATTATCAAAGTGTGTATGCAGTATACAACCCTGAAGTTCATCTTCCCCACAGACAGTCATGAAACAAAGAAAAAATATGGATCAACCGTTCAAAGAGAAACATAACCCTCCCTCCTCCTCACGTGCAAAAACTATCTCACAAATGACAACAAAAAAAACAATTGAAAACACGGACTATAAAACAAAAAAGGTATATTTCAGTACAGTCCAGCTCAGTGTTTATTATCTGCAGGCCGCCCTGATTCAAAAATCGCCCAAGAATAGCAACGAGAACCAGAACCAGAAATGGATCACATCATAAACCTCAATTAGAGTCCAAATCTACAATCCCCATCGACTAAACCTTGCTCCGGCCCCATCTGCCGACAGCATCGAGGGAGAAAGAGATCACTCAAATGCAGGGGTTTTCCCTCGGGAGCAGTGAATAAGAGAGAGCAAGAAACTTCCACACACAGACACCTTCTCCGGCCACGAGTGAGCGAGAGGCTGGTAGACGGCGCAGAACAGTCGCTCACTCTTGGCGCCCATCTCCATGTTTCAATCTTCCTCAGTGTTTTAATCAGTGAGATCAGTGAGAAATGTAGTCAATCATGGGCTCACGCCCCATCTCCTGGCTTCTTGGCTTCCATGCCGCAAGCTTTGGTCGCAGCCTCCTGGCAACCCTCTCGGAGACAGCAAAGTGCCCGATCGCCCAGTCAGCCCAAAATCACACCACTGGAATGTAGATTACAAGGTTGAACAGTAACAGAACTAGATCTGAAATAAAAAGAAGGAGTAAAAGTTGACTCCTTTGGCAGCATTGTTTGATAGCGCCATCCTCTTCCCAATGCTCCATTTTGGTCTTTGAGGAACCCTATAATCTTCTTAGTTACTCTTTTTCAATGAATATATAAAAAATCTCTTTGGATTCTCCTTAATCTTCTATGCCAAGCCATGTCATGCTCCACCTTTTCCATTCTGATCCCTTCTTCAGTCCACTTGTGCAAATCCTCTACTCCTTTAGGGATTTATTTGATCACAGCTGACCGTATGTGACCCACAATCCTGTATGTGAACCTTAGGGTTCCCTACTGCTGTCAGCCCTGCCCTTCACCCCAACAGGAACACGCAGATCCCGAACTCTTGAATCTGCTGTTGGTTGATGAGTTATCACTTATCCGTGGTTACTTCCAAGTTCATTCAGATTTTAAGTGCAGTTTTCTCTAGGTGCTGATTTAAAGTTTTATTCTGATTTCAGCAAATTAACCTGGACAGACTGCAGAATTATTTTTCAACAAATGGGGGCAAATTAAAAATGAGTTTCGCATAAGTAATTAAAAACCCAATGAATGTGTTAAAAATACAACTGGAAATGTTCTAAGAAAGAGAAAAGTTCATTTAGGGATAGTTTTTTTCCAAATAAAATAAAATATTGTTGTCCAAACTGATGACAGATCATTTATTTAAAAGTCCAAATATGATATTTTAGAATATCTAATTTCTTTATTATCATGATCTCTCTGGAAGGCTGGCATTTAGTGCATAAGCACAGTTGTTCTTGAGGTGAAGAAAGGCATTTGGAATATTGTGTACAGTTCTGGTTACCTAATGACAGGAAAGATATCAATAAACTCGAAAGAGTACAGAGAACATTTAGACCATAAGACCATAAGACAAAGGAGCAGAAGTAGGCCACTCAGCCCATCAAGTCTGCTCCGCCATTTTATCATGAGCTGATCCATTTTATCCTATTTAGTCCCACTGCCCCGCCTTCTCACCATAACCTTTGATGCCCTGGCTACTCAGATACCTATCACTCTCTGCCTTAAATACGCACAATGACTTGGCCTCCACTGCTGCCCGTGGCAACAAATTCCATAGATTCACCACCCTCTGACTAAAAAAATTTCTTCGCATTTCTGTTCTGAAAGGACGCCCTTCAATCCTTAAGTCATGCCCTCTCATACTAGACTCCCCCATCATGGGAAACAACTTTGCCACATCCACTCTGTCCATGCCTTTTAACATTCGAAATGTTTCTATGAGGTCTCCCCTCATTCTTCTAAACTCCAAGGAATACAGTCCAAGAGTGGACAAGCGTTCCTCATATGTTAACCCTCTCATTCCCGGAATCATTCTCGTGAATCTTCTCTGTACCCTCTCCAACGTCAGTACATCCTTTCTTAAATAAGGAGACCAAAACTGCCCACAGTACTCCAAGTGAGGCCTCACCAGCACCTTATAGAGCCTCAACATCACATCCCTGCTCCTATACTCTATTTCTCTCGAAATGAATGCCAACATTGCATTCGCCTTCTTCACTACCGACTCAACCTGGAGGTTAACTCTAAGGGAATCCTGTACGAGGACTCCCAAGTCCCATTGCATCTCAGAACTTTGAATTCTTTCCCCATTTAAATAATAGTCTGCCCGTTTATTTTTTCTGCCAAAGTGCATAACCATACACTTTCCAACATTGTACTTCATTTGCCACTTCTCTGCCCATTCTTCCAATCTATCCAAGTCTCTCTGCAGACTCTCCGTTTCCTCAGCACTACCGGCCCCTCCACCTATCTTCGTATCGTCAGTAAAGTTAGCCACAAAGCCATCTATTCCATAATCCAGATCGTTGATGTACAATGTAAAAAGAAGCGGCCCCAACACTGATCCCTGTGGAACACCACTGGTAACCGGCAGCCAACCAGAATAGGATCCCTTTATTCCCACTCTCTGTTTCCTGCCAATCAGCCAATGCTCTATCCACATATGTAACTTTCCCGTAATTCCATGGGCTCTTATCTTGTTAAGTAGCCTCATGTGTGGCACCTTGTCAAACGCCTTCTGAAAATCCAAATATACAACATCCACTGCATCTCCCTTGTCTAGCCTACTGGTAATTTCCTCAAAAAATTGTAATAGGTTTGTCAGTCAGGATTTTCCTTTAAGGAATCCATGCTGAGTTCTGCCTATCTTGTCATATGCCTCCAGGTACTCTGTAACCTCATCCTTGACAATCGACTCCAACAACTTCCCAACCACCGACGTCAAGCTAACAGGTCTATAATTTCCTTTTTGCTTCCTTGCCCCCTTCTTAAATAGTGAAGTGACACTTGCAATCTTCCAGTCCTCCGGAACCATGCCAGAATCTATCGACTTTTGAAAGATCATCGCTAATGCCTCTGCAATCTCCACAGCTACTTCCTTCAGAACACGAGGGTGCATTCCATCTGGTCCAGGAGATTTATCGACCTTTAGCCTATTCAGCTTCCTGAGTACTTTCTCTGTCGTAATTGTGACTGCGCACACTTCTCTTCCCTGCCACCCTTGAGTGTCCGGTATCCTGCTGTCTTCCTCAGTGAAGACTGATGCAAAATACTTGTTCAGTTCCTCTGCCATCTCCTCATCTCCCATTACAACTCCTCCAGTATCATTTTCTATTGGTCCTATATCTACTCTCACCTGTCTTTTACTCTTTATATACTTGAAAAAGCTTTTAGTATCCTCTTTGATATTATTTGCTAGTTTCCTTTCATAGTTAATCTTTTCTTTCTTAATGACCTTCTTGGTTTCCTTTTGTAAGGTTTTAAAAACTTCCCAATCCTCTGTCTTCCCACTAATTTTTGCTTCCTTGTATGCCCTCTCCTTTGCTTTAACTTTGGCTTTGACTTCTCTTGTCAACCACAGTTGCATCCTTTTTCCACTCGAAAATTTCTTCTTTTTTGGAATATACCTGTCTTGCACATTCCTCATTTTTCGCATAAACTCCAGCCACTGCTGCTCTGCCATCTTTCCCGCCAGTGTCTCTTTCCAGTCAACTTTGGCCAGTTCCTCTCTCATGCCACTGTAATTTCCTTTACTCCACTGAAACACCGACACATCAGATTTCGGCTTCTCTTTTTCTAATTTCACAGTGAACTCAATCATGTTATGATCACTGCCTCCTAAGGGTTCCTTCACCTCAATCTCTTCAATCACCTCCGGTTCATTACACAATACCTAATCCAGTACAGCCGATCCCCTAGTGGGCTCAACAACAAGCTGTTCTAAAAAGCCATCTCGCAGACATTCTACAAATTCTCTCTCTTGAGATCCAGTGCCGACCTGATTTTTCCAATCTACTCGCATGTTAAAATCCCCCACAATTATCATAACACTGCCCTTCTGACAAGCCTTTTCTATTTCCAGTTGTAATTTGTAGTCCACTTCCCTGCAGCTGTTTGGAGGCCTATAAATAACTGCCATCAGGGTCTTTTTACCCCTGCTATTCCTTAGCTCAACCCCTAAAGATTCTGCACCTTCCAATCCTATATCACCTCTTTCTAATGATTTAATATCATTTCTTACCAATAAAGCCATGCCTCCCCCTCTGTCTACCTTCCTATCCTTCCGATACACCATGTATCCTTGGACGTTCAGCTCCCAGAGACATGCATCCTTTAGCCAAGTCTCAGTGATGGCCACAATATCATACCTGCCAATCTGTAGCTGTACAACAAGATGTTGTAGCAGGATGTTGCTGGGACCAGAGGACCTGAGTTATGGGGAAAGGTTGAATTGGTTAGGACTTTATTCTCCAGAGCATTTAAGAATGAGGGGAGATTTGACAGAATTATGAGGGGTTATAGAAAGGTAAATGTAAGCAG
The DNA here is from genome assembly GCF_963921235.1 of Mobula hypostoma. Lineage (NCBI taxonomy): Eukaryota > Metazoa > Chordata > Chondrichthyes > Myliobatiformes > Myliobatidae > Mobula > Mobula hypostoma. The sequence continues at coordinate 111,676,794 of NC_086104.1, forward strand.
GCTTTTTTTCCACTAAAGTTGGGTGAGGCTAGAGCTAGAGGTCAAAGGTTAATGATGACAAGTGAAATGTTTAAGGAGAACGTGAGGAGGGAAGTTTTTCATTTAGAGGGCAGTGAGGGAGTGGAAGGAGCTGCCAATGGAAGTGGTGGATGCAGGGTTGATGTCAACATGGATGGGAGGGGTTTGGAGGCCCAAGGTCTGGGTGTGGGTCAATGGGAATTGGTGGAATAACAGTACAGGTGGCAAAGACTAGATGGGCCATACTATAACTCTCTGCCAGGGCATTTCAGAGACCATTGGTGGACACATATAAGATTTGCATGAAGAAGACAGGTTTCTGTTTCAAACAAATATTCATAACCCAAATGCATTTTTGACATCAATCTACAGTTCTACAATCTTTATGACAATTAACTAATTTGTTTTTCTCTTCATTCCAAAATACTCTGAAACACTTTACAGTACTTTTGAAATGTGATTATCATAGAACATGCAGCCAAATCCCTCTGAGCAAGCAGCAATGTGATCATGGAGGATGTACAGAGACCCCTCACAGAACGGCACTGGAGTTGAACTCTGAACTCTGGAATGCCCCGAGCTGTAATAGCATCACTCTACCTGCTATCTACAATGAACAGGACTCTGTGGTGGCTGAGGGATAAACTCTGACAGGAACTCCAAGGTGAACTCCTCTGACTTTGCCATACAACCTCAGATTTGCACCTGAGAGAACACAGGGAGACTTGGCTCATCTGGAAGAAAACCCTCTTGAAAGGCCATAGGAAACATTGCAACGTTAGAAAAGGATTGATTGGACTGCATCTCAAAACTCAAACTTTACTTCCTTCCATTGTGCTCCCTTGATACAACTAATTGTTAAAAACCTGTCAATATCAGGTGTAAACAAATAGCCTGTCATCAGTTACAATTAGCAAAAGAGATCTCTGTATTTCCGTTACTCATGGCATGTAGATGTTTTTCTTACTTAGACCAAAAGTAGGTGGTGGATACGGCCCAGTCCATCACGGGCAAAGCCTTCCCCACCACTGAGCACATTTACACGGAGCATTGCTACAGGAAAGCAGCATCTGTGATTAAGGATGCCCACCATCCAGATCCTGATTTCTTCTTAATGCTGCCATTAGGCCAGAGGTACTGGAGCCTTTGGTCCCATACCACCAGATTCAGGAGCCATTTAAGCTGCTGGATCAGCTCACCCTCAACACTGAACTGATTCTACAAGCTATGGACTCACGTCCAAAGGCTCTCAATATTATTTGTTACCTATTATTTCTGTAATATTAGTATTTGTTTATTTGTATTTGCATGGTTAGTCTCCTTTTAAACATTGGTTGTTTGTCCATCTTCATTTTTGTATAGTTTTTCACTGATTTTATTGTGTTTCTTTGTACCTACTGTGAAAGCCAGCAAGAAAATGAATCTCAGGGTTCTATGTGGTGGCGCATATGTATTTTGTCAAAAATTTACTTTGAACTTTAGATCAAACTTTGAACTTTTAACTTCATTCTTGAATGATCTAGCTCTAATTTTTAGATTGTGCAACCGGTTCTGGACTCACCAACCATAGGAGGAACTAGTCTCCATATCTTTGATCTCCATATGTTTGGTATCAAATATCAATTTCCTTTCATATCTTGAAAATGCCAGTGAATGACCCATGAACCTTCTAAATACCAGAATATAGTCCAGTCTGAGTAATCTCTCCTTGTTATTTAACTCTAGTAGTCTAGCCCTGCTTAATCTACTTTGAACTCCCTCCAAGCCAAAGATTTCTCCGGAACAGTAACCAGCACTGCTCATGGTGCTCCAAGGGTCTTCTGTCCAAGGCCCTGCACTGCTGTGGGGAGTTCCATCCCCACTCACTACAGTTCTTACCATATAAAATCCAGCACTCTATTTGCTTCTTTCTTCTTTCTGTATAAGGCATTTTAATAATACAAGTTATTTTGAAATCTTGGATCACCATCTAATTTGTTCCCATTTGCTCTTTCTGAACTTCCCCATTTCTCTGCAACATAAAACTTGATTTCACAAACAAGAGAAAATCTGCAGATGCTGAAAATCCGAGCAACACACACAAAATGCTGGAGGAACTCGGCGGGCCAGGCCACATCCATGGAAAAAAGTACAGTAGATGTTTTGGGCTGAAAGGACTGGAGAAAAAAGCTGAGGAGTAGATTTGAAAGGTGGAGGAAGGGGAGAGAGAAACACCAGGCAATAGGTGAAACTTGTGGGGGTGGTGGATGAAGTAAAGAGCTGGGAAGTTGACTAGTGAAAGAGATACAGTGCTAGAGAAGGGGGAATCTGATAGGAGAGAACAGAAGACCGTGGAAGAAAGAGAAATGGGAGGAGCACCACAGGGAGGTGATAGGTGGGAAAGGAGATCAGGTGAGAGAGTGAAAAGGGGATGGGGAATGGCGAAGTGGGGGAGGATTACCAGGAGTTTGAGAAATCGATGTTGAGGCCATCAGGTTGGAGGCTACTCACTCAGAATATGAGGTGTTGTTTCTCCAACCTGAGTGCAGCCTCAGTGCCGCAGTAGAGGAGACCATGGGAATGGGAAGTAGCATCAAAATGGGCAGCCACCACCTCTTCTGGTGGATGGAGAGAAGGTGTTCGGTGAAGCAGTCTCCCAATCTACGTCGGGTCTCACCGATATACAGGAGGCCACACCAGGAGCACTGAACGCAGTATATGACACCAACAGACTCACAGGTGAAGTGTGGCCTCAGCTGGAAGGACAGTTTGGGGCCCTGAATGGTAGTGAGGGAGGAGGTGTAAGGGCAAGTGCAGTACTTGTTCTGCTTGCAAGGATAAGTGCCAGGAGGGAGATCAGTGGGAAGGGATGAATGGACAAGGGAGTCAAGTAGGGAGCGATCCCTGCGGAAAGTAGAACGTGAGTGGGGGGAAAGCTGTGCTTGGTGGTGATATCCCTTTGGCAGAAGTTCTAGAGAATTATGTGCTGGGCACAGAGGCTGCTGAGGTGGGAGCTGAGGACAAGAGGAACCCTATCCTTGATAGAGTAGCAGGAGGATAGGGTAAGAGCAGACATGCGTGAAATGGAAGAGATGCAGCTGAGTGTAGCGTTGATGGTGGAGGAAGGGAAGCTCCTTTCTTTGAAAAAGGAGGACATCTCCTTCATTCTAGAATGAAAAACCTCATCCTGAGAGCAGATGCGGCGGAGATGGAGGAACTGAGAAGAGGGGATGACATTTTTACAAGTAACAGGGTGGGAAGAGGTATACTCCGGGTAGCTTTGAGAGTCCATGGGTTTCATCAATGAGACTATCAGATCATAAGATAAAGGAGCAGAATAAGTCCATTTGGTGCACTGAGGCTTCTCTGCCATTTCATCATGACTGATCCATTTCTCTCTCAGCCTAGTCTCCTGCCTTCCCTTCATGCCCTGCCCAATCAAGAATCTATCAAATTCTGCCATTAATATACCCAATGATTGGCCTCCACAGCTGCCTGTGGCAACAAATTCAGCAGATTCTGGCTGAAGGAATTCCTCCTCATCTCTGTTCTAGATGGATACCGTCCCTTTATTCTGAGGCTGTGTCCTCTGGTCTTAGACTCCTCTACCATTGGACACATTCTCTCCACATCTACTCTATTGAGGCCTTCCAACATTTGATAGGCTTCAATGAGATCCCCCTCATTCTTCTGAATTCCAGTGAGTATAGGGCCAGAATCATCAAACACTTCTCATATGACCTTTCAATCCCAGAATGATTTTTGTGTACCCACTCCAGGGGGCCCAGAACTGTTCATGATGCATCAAATGGGGCCTCACAGGTGTTTACTATTACATCTTTGCTTTTATATTCTAGACCTCTCGAAATGAATGCTAACATTGCATTTACCTTCCACGCCATTAACTCAACCTGCAAATTAACCTTTTGGAAATCCTGCACAAGGACTCGCAAGTCCCCTTGCATCTTAGATTTTTGAATTTTCTTTCCATTTAGAAAATAATCTATGCTTTTATTTCTTTTACCAAAGAGCATGACCATACATGTCTCAACACTGTATTCCATCTGCCAGTTTGCCCATTCTGCTAATCTTTTTAAGCCTCTCTGCCTCCAAAACACTACCTATCCCTCCACCTATCTTTCTATCATCCACAAACTTGGCCACAAATCCATCAATTCCTTCATCCAAATTTTGACATAAAAGGTAAAAATAAGCAATCGCAACACAAACCCCACCAACAGCCAACCAGAAAAGGCTCCCTTTATTCCCACTCGCTGCCTCCTGACAATGTTCTATTCATGCTAGCATCTTTCCTGTAATATGATGGGTTCTTATAAAGCAGCCTCATGTGTGTCACCATGTCAAAGGCCTTTGAAAATCCAAGATCACTGCATCCACTGTTTCTCTTTTGTCTTTGCTGCTTAAATTCCAACAGATTTGTTAGGCAAGAATTTCCCTTGAGGAAACCATGCTGACTACAGCCTATTTTATCAAGTACCTCCAAGCACCCCGAAGCCACATCCTTAATGATCGATTCCAACATCTTCCCAAACACTGAGGTCAGGCTACCCGGCCTATAATTTCCTTTCTTCTGCCTCTCTCCCTTCTTGAAGGGTTTAGTGACATTTGCAATTTTCCTGTCTTTCAGAATATTGCCAGAATCCACTGTTTCTTCAAAGATCATTACTAATGCTTCCACAACATCTTCAGCCTCTTTCAGAACCCTGGAGTGTACACCATCTGGTCCAGGTGACTGATCTACCTTCAGACCTTTCAGTTCCCCAAGCACCCTCTCTCTAGTAATGGCAACTTCACACACTTCTGACCCCTGACACTCTCGAACTTTTGGCATACTAGTAGTGCCTTTCACAGTGAAGACTGATGCAGAATTTTTGTTCAGTTTGTCTACCATTTCCTTATTTCCATTACTACCTCTCTAGCATCTTTTTCCAGCGGTCTGATATCTACTCTCACCTCTCTTTACACTATATATATATCTGAAGAATCCTTTGGTATCCTCTTTAATATTATTAGCTAGCCTACTTTCATATTCCATCTTTTCCTTAATGACTTTTTAAGTCACCTTCTGTTGGTTTATAAATGCGTTCCAATCCTCTAACTTTCCATTAAATTTTGCTCTATTATATGCCCTCTGTTTGGCTTTTATGTTGACTTTGACTTCTCTTGTCAGCCACGGTTACATTGCCCTGCCTTTAGAATATTTCATCTTCTTTGGGATATATCTATTCTGCACTTTCTGAATCGCCCCCAGGAACTCCAGCGGCTCCAGTATCATCCCTGCTATTGTTCCCTTCCAATCAATTCTGGCCAGCTCCTCTCTCATGCCTCTGTAATTCCCTTTATTCCACTGTAGTGCTGATATATCTGACTTCAGCTTTTCCTCCTACAGTGTGAATTCTATCCCAACTTCCCAAGGGTTTCTCTAGATTAATTTGTCTAGTCAATTCCGGTTCATTGCACAACTACCCAGAATAGCTGATCGCCTAGTGGGCTCAACAGGTTGCTAAAAAGCCATTTCATAGGCATTCTACAAGTTCCCCCTCTTAGGATCCAGCACCAACCTAATTTTCCGAATTTACCTGCATATTGAAATCCCCCATGGCTCTTGTAACGTTGATGTTTTGGCATGCAGTTTCTATCTACCATTGGAACTTGTAGACTACATCCTTACTACTCTTTGGGAGTCTGTATATAACTCACACCAGGGTCTTTTTCCATTTTTATTTTCTTTTTTCTTGCAGTTTCTCAGCTTGACCCACAATGATTCTGCACCTTCTGTTCCTATGTCACCCCTTCAAAGATTCAAAGGTTTATTTTTATAAACGTATACGTCTCCGAGATTCGTCTGCTCCAGGAAACCAAGAAAGAAAAGAAAGACGGCACGATTATTTTTCTAATGATTTGATTTCATTTTTTACCAACAGAACCCCTCCCCCACACTCCCTCTGCCTACCTACCTGTCCTTTTGATATAATGTGTATCCTTGGAATTTCTCTGTTCTATCCTTCATTGATCCAAGATGTACGTTCTGATAGTTACTTAATTGGAGCTTATTTTATAGAGTTTTGCCTATTTGCTGAATCTAATACACCTTTCTGACATAATTCTCACACCTGTGCTGCTTATAATACTGTTAATCATTGCGTTGTCAGCTAACCTGGACATATGGGTTTCTATCCCAGATTCTAAGTCATTTGTAAAGATGGTCATTGGTGAAGTTGTGACCCACAGTGCAAATACTTTTATATCATTTGTCAATTTACCAACAGGATAGTTCATTATTTTTGCGATCTCTGATATCTCTGAGTGTAACATAGCGGTGAGTGCAATGCTTTACAGCAAAAGCCATAAGATCAGCACTTAATTCTCACTGCTGCCTGTAAGGAGTTTGTATGTTTTCCCCATGACCGTGTGGGCTTCCTCCAGGTGCCCTACATTTCAAAGACATACGGGTTCGGTTTAGTGAGTTGTGTGCATGCCAGGTTGGCACCAGATGCGTGCTGACACTTGGAAGCTGACCAGGACAGTTCTTGCTGATTTGATGCAAACAACACATTTTACTCTATGTTTCAATGCACATGTGACAAATAAAACTAAACTTCAAAAACAAGATCTAAAGTGGACTTGAACTCACAGAATCTGGAATCATAAGAGCAATGGATTCCCAAAGTACGCATGTGGATTCTTGGTGTACCACCAGGTTTGTTATGGGATCATGAATGCCTCAGGAAATAGGGTGACTTGCTACCATGGGCTGCAAACTCTTGCATATTGCTTCAAAGTTCTAAGTAAATTTATTATCAATGTACATATATGTCACCATATATAACCCCAAGATATATTTTCCTGTAGGTAATCACAGTAAGTGCAGGAAGTACCAGAGAATCAATGGAAGATGATTCTTCCATTGTGCAAAAAAATATAATGAACTGCGCAAGTGCAAAAAGAAATAAATAAGCATTAAATATCAAAAACATGAGATGAAGAGCCCTTGAAAGTGAGTATGTAGGCTGTGGGAGCCTGATGGTTGAAGGATAGTAATTGTTCTTGAGCCTGGTGATGTGGATCCTGAGGCTCCTCTATCTTCTTCCTAATGGCAGCCGCAAGAAGAGAGCATGGCCTGAGTGGTGGGGCTCCTTGACGATGGAAGCTGCTTTCCTGCGACAGCGCTCCGTGTAGATGTGCTCAATGGTAAGGAGAGCTTTGCCCATAATAGACTGGGCCAGATCCACTACTTTTTGCAGAATTTTCCATTCAAGGGCATTGGTGTTTTTATACCAGGCTGAGATACAGCCAGTCAATATATTCTCCACTACACATCATTCGAATCTGTCAAAGTTTGACATGACAATCTTGGCAAACTTCTAAGCAAGTAGAGGTGCTGCCATGCCTTATTTGTAATGGCGGTTACGTGCTGGAGCCAGGGCAGGTTCTCTGAAATGATGACACTAAGAAATATAAAGCTGCAGACCCTCTCCATGTCTGATCCGCAACAAGGACTAGCACATGGGCTTCCAGTTCCCTCCTCCTGGGTCTTGCTGACATTGAGTGAGAGGTTGTTGTTGTAGCACTGCTCTGCAACCTCTCCTGCTTTTTATGAGGCCAAATATGCCAAGGGTCACTTCATCACCAGCTTCTTCGCAGGTGGTGTTCACTCCCACCCTCCCCTCATGTCCCTCCTGCGCACATTCACTTTTGCTGGTTGTGAACAGATTTTTCTTGGAAAATAGCATGAGTCACTCAAATGTTAGAACTCAGTTCACCACTAGACGACTAGCCCTGTACCCAGTGCGCATTGTTTACTGAGTGTTTGAAGTTGAAAGTGGCATACTTGTGGATCCTGGTGGCAGTGGTGGCTTGGTACAGCACTTTGAACGTTGAAGTGTTGCAATCTGAGCTCACTCTGTTATGCAATGCTTGCGAGCCTTGGTTCTTCTACAAATATGGAGAAAACGGCAAAGTCTGTGTGGCTGATTACCCCGGCGTCTCTCAACCCTCCATCCCACTTGTGCTGCATACCCTGGTATTAAAGTGCAGTAATCTAAAGAAAACGAGATAAAGACTAGCTTTATTTGTCACATATACATCACAACATACGTCATTTGCCTCAAGTCAAATCAGTGAGTGTTGTGCAAGGTAGCCCACACTTTAGAGCCTACATACCATGCCCAAAACTCACTAACTCTAGAGGTACATCTTTAGACTGTGGGAGGAAACCGGACAATCCCGAGGAAAGCCACACAGGAACAGGGAGAATGTCCAGACTCCTCACTGACAGTGGTGGGAATCGAACCCTGATCTTACTGCTGGTGCTGGAAAGCGAATGCACAAACCACTAGGCTACTGTGCCACCTGGGTATGTATAATTTGTACATATCATTATTCACTTGGACGCTATTAATCTTTTTCTTATTTTTGCATCCAGACCTAAAAGAATTACCTGCTTCTCTTCGGCACCTACAACCATCTAGCATGCACCTCTGTCTTTACTGGAAGGTTCCTCACAAGCCAAAAGCTGCCACATCCAAACCTCTGGTCAGAGGTCCATGTGAATCTAGAAATCAAGGCCCAAAGGTCAAACCATTATTGTTGAGCCCTTGGGTCTAGGCCCAAAGGTCAAACCCATTATTGTTGAGCCCTTGGGTCTAGGCCCAAAGGTCAAACCCATTATTGTTGAGCCCTTGGGTCTAGGCCCAAAGGTCAAACCCATTATTGGTAAGTCCTGGGGTCGAGGCCCAAAGGTCAAACCCGTTATTGATGAGTCCTGGTGAGTGCTGGATGTCTCATCAGTGAGGGAGAGAGAGGTCACTCTCCTGCAACACCAAGAGTGGAAACTAGCCACTCGCTGTTCTAATGTTACAATCTTCTGCATTGTTTCTCCAAGCCACCACCCCACCCCCTGACTCGGGGACCAACCAGCTCTCATCCTCCATAGAGAAAGAGAGATCACTCAAGTACAGAGGCCTTCATCTGACAGCAGCCAGCAATTAGCAAACACACAGCCTGCTATCTCGAGTTACGGTCTCCCACGATGTCTCATTTGAGGGATCAGGTCGTCCACAGTGGCACTCCCCGAAGGCCCCAGAAGGTCAGACCCATTAATCAGAGCACCTGGAGGAAACCAGAGCACTCGGAGGAAACCAGAGCACCCGGAGGAAACCAGAACACTTGGAGGAAACCAGAGCATCTGGAGGAAACACACATGCTCATTGGGAGAACCTACAAACTGCTTTCCGACAGTGGTGGGAACTGAGGCCAGACTGCTCACACAGTGAAGTGTTATACTAACCACTATGCTATGACTCAAAGCTAAAAACATTTCAGGGAAGCTCCTCACTTAAAAAAAACTCCTGTACAAACGTTTCCTAAGCATTTTGGCACGTGAATTCAATTTTTATCACTTCATCTGCATTGTTAAAAACAACTTTCAAAGGGTTTTTTTTTCAAATGGCCTCTCATTACAGGTTATTGTTCCTGCTTTCTCTTTCAGCATGATGTCACCACGTTTCCTGCCAGTAATGAGATTACACCGTGAAGCCAGTAATGGCAACACTGTTAATTTAGCTAATTTCATAAAAATATTTGCCTTGAAATTACATCATGGGAAATTGGCATCCATGGGATTTAATGATTCCCTCCAAGCTCTACCCTCTGCTGATAAAACAGTCCAAACTGGTCAATACCTACACTGAACAAGAGGCAAACCTAAACAGCCCAGGTGAAATCATTTGCATAGAGGAATTTCAGTTCGTGGACCACAATGATTCTCTCACCAATTAGTTGCAATCCAGTGATGAGGGAAGCAGAGTGTAGGCCATTAGATCAGAACACTGGCTTACATTCACTCCAGAAGGGGCAGACTTTCAGAAATATAAGACATTGGATGCATGGAGATAGATGTGATTGGATAAATCATTTACAGAGATGTGACAGGAATAATAGACAAATACGCTCAGTGGCTACTTTATCAGTTACTTCCTGTACCCAATAAAGTGGTCACTGAGTATTTGTTCGTGGCCTTCTGCTGCTGCAGCCCATCCACTTCAGGGTTTCACAAGTTGTGTGTTCAGAGATGCTCTTCTGCACACCACTGTTGTAACACATGGTTATTTGAGTTTCTCTTGCCTTCCTGTCAGCTTGAACCAGTCTATCCATTCTCCTCTGACCTCTCTCATTAATAAGGTGCTTTTGCCCACAGAACTGCAGCTCACTGGAAGTTTCTTTTTTTGTTGTTGTTTTATTTTTGTGCTCTAGAGATTGTTGTGCATGAAAATCCCAGATCAGCAGTTTCTGAGATACTCAAACCACCCTGTCTGGCACCAACATTCATTCCATGGTCAAGGTCACTAAAATCACATATACTCCCTGATATTTGGTGTGAACAACAACTGAACCTCTTGACCATGTCTGCATGCTTTTATGGATTGAGTTGCTACCACACGATTGGCTGATTAGATACGCATACAAAGCAGATCAAGTAGGATCTATGGAAATGAATAAACAGTTGGCATTTTGGGCTGAGACCCTTCATCAGAACTGGAAAGGAAGGGGGAAAAGAGCAGAATAAAAAGGTGATGGGAGGAGAAGAGGGGTAGCTAGAAGGGGATAGGTAAAGCCAGGTGATTAGAGAAGGAATCTGATATGAAAGAAGAGTGAACCGTAGGAGAAAGGGAAGAAGGAGGGGACCTGGAGGACGTGATGGGCCGGGGAGGAAAGGTTTTTGTATTAATGAGTAGGTGTACAGGGGAATCTAATAAAGTGGCCACTGAGTGTGACATCCATCGGTGATATACATAAACTGCGACTCATAGCCCAAGGAAAGACCAAAAACCATGACAGAGTTCCCTTATCACTCTTGCAATTTCTTAGTTTATCCTTTGTGTTCCTCAGAAGAGCTTTGACAAACTCAGTGGAATCAGAATCAGGTTTAATATTTCAGGACTGTTGTTTTACATTGCAATACATAATTTTTAAAAACTATAAATTACAGTAGAAAGGATGTATATAAATTAAACTGAATGCGTCTTCCGGCTCCTGTACCCTCTCCTTGATGGTAGCACTGAGAAGGGGCAAGTCCTGGGTGATGGGATTCCTTTTTGAGAGTGTCTGGAGGCCAGGGAGGCCATGATGGAGCTGGTAGAGTTTACAACTTCCTGCCACTTTTTCTGATCCCATGCAGTGGAGCCTCCATACCAGACTGTGATGCAATCAGTCAGAATGCTGTCCACGGTACATCAGTGTCTTTGGAGACATACTGCACCAATTCTCCTCAAACTACTAATGAAATAGAGCCACTGTTGTGCCTTCTTTATAATTGCATCAATATGTTGGTCCCAGGATAGATCTTCGAGATGTTGACACCAAGGAACTGCTCACTCTTTCCATTTCTAGTTCCTTGATGAGGGCTGGTGTGTGTTCCCTCGGTTTCCCTTGCTAAAGCCTATCATCAGTTCCTTGGTCTTAGTGATGCCGAGTGCAAAATTGTTGTTGCTACACCACTCAACCAGCTGATCTACCTCATTCCATCGGAAATTCCTCCAGCAGTAGTTGTGTCATCAGCAAAGTTATAGATGGCATTGGAGCTGTACCTAGACACACAAGTGTGAGTGTGGAGAAAGCACAGCAGTGGGTTAAGACGCACCCTTGAGAAGTACAGTGCTGATTGCCAGTGAGGAGAAGATGTTAGAGTCATAATGTCTTCGAACAGTACAGCACAGAAACAGGCCCATTGACCCATGCTGAACCACTTAAAACTGCCTACTCCCATCTACCTGCACCTGGACCACAGCCCTCCATACCCCTACCATCCATGTACCTATCTAAATTTGTCTTAATGGTTGAAATTGAGCTCATGTGCACTACTTCTACTGGCAGCTTGCTCTACATGCTCACAACCCTCTGAGTGAAGAAGTTTATCCTCATGTTCCCCCTAAACTTTTCACCATTCACACTTAACCCATGACCTCTAGTTGTAGCTCCACCCAGTCTCAGTGGAAAAAGCCTGCTTCCATTTGCCCTATCTATACCCCTCATAATTTTGTACACCTCTATCAAATCTCCTCTTAATCTTCTATGTTCCAATGAATAAAAGTCCTAATCTTTCCTTATAACTCAGGTCTTCCAGTCCCAGCAACAATTTTTGTAAATTCTCTCTGTTTTCTTTCAACCTTATTTACATCTTTCCTGTAGGTTGGTGACCAAAACTGCACACAATACTCCAAATTAGGCCTCACCAATGTCTTAAACAACTTCAATATAACATCCCATCTCCTTTACTCAGTGCTTTGATTTATAAAGGCCAATGTGCCAAAAGCTTTCTTTACGACCCTATCAGCCTGCGATACCACTTTCAATGAATTTTGTACCTGTTTTCCCAGATCCTCCTGTTCTGCCACACTGCTCAGTGCCCTACCATTCACTGTGTAAGACCTACGCTGGTTGATCCTACTGAAGTACAACACCTCAAACTTGTCTGTATTAAATTCCATCTTCCATTTTCAGCCCATTGGTCCAGATCCTGCAGCGAGCTCTGCCAATCTTCTCCTACACTATATCGTAATCTTGGTGTCATCCAAAAACTTGCTGATCCAGTTAACCACATTATCATCTAGATTGTTGATATAGATGACAAACAACAACAGACCCAGCACCGATCCCTGTGGCACTCCACTTGTCATAGGCCTCCAGTCAGAGAGGCAACCATCTACTACCACTCTCTGGCTTCTCCCACAAAGCCAATGTCCAATCCAATTTACTACCTCATCTTGAATACCGAGTTACTGAGCCTTCTTGACCAACCTCCCATGTGGAACCTTGTCAAATACCTTAGTAAAGTCCTTGCCTTCATCAGCTTCCCCGGTAAGTTCCTGGAAAAACTCTATAGGATTGGTCAGACATGATCTACCATGCACAAGGCCATGCTGACAATCTTTAGTCTGTCCATGTCTATCCAAATACTCATATCTCCGGTTCCTCAGAATACCTGCCAATTAATTTTACCAACACACATCAAAGTTGCTGGTGAACGCAGCAGGCCAGGCAGCATCTCTGGGAAGAGGTACAGTCGACGTTTCGGGCCAAGACCCTTCGTTAGGACTAACTGAAGGAAAAGCTAGTAAGAGATTTGCAAGTGGGAGGAGGAGGGGGAGATCCAAGATGATAGGAGAAGACAGGAGGGGGAGGGATGGAGCCAAGAGCTGGACAGATGATTGGCAAAAGGGATATGAGAGGATCATGGGACAGGAGGCCCAGGGAGAAGAAAAGGGGGAGTGGGGGAAAAAAACCCAGAGGATGGGCAAGGGGTATGGTCAGAGGGACAGAGGGAGAAAAAGGAGAGAGAGAGAGAAAGAATGTGTATATAAATAAATAAATAAATAAATCTTTCTCTCTCTCTCTCTCTCTCTCTCTCCTTTTTCTCCCTTTATCCCTCTGACTATACCCCTTGCCCATCCTCTGGGTTCCCCCCCCGCCTTTCCTCTCCCTGGGCCTCCTGTCCCATGAACCTCTCATACTCCTTTTGCCAATCACCTGTCCAGCTCTTGGCTCCATCCCTCCCCCTCCTGTCTTCTCCTATCATTTTGGATCTCCCCCTCCCCCTCCCACTTTCAAATCTCTTACTAGCTTTTCCTTCAGTTAGTCCTGACGAAGGGTCTTGGCCTGAAACGTCGACTGTACCTCTTCCTAAAGATGCTGCCTGGCCTGCTGCATTCACCAGCAACTTTGATGTGTATTGCTTGAATTTCCAGCATCTGCAGAATTCCTCGTGTTTGCGTTTTTCAAATAATTTTACCACTTCTGATGTCAAACTCATAAGCCTATAATTTCCTGGTTTATTTTTAGAGCCTTTTTTAAACAGCGGACCAACATTGGTGATCTTCTAATCTGCTGGTACCTCACCTGTTACTCAGGATGATTTAACTATCTCTGCTAGAGCCCCTGCAACTTCTGCACTTCCCTCACACAGGGTCTGAGTGAACACCTTGTCAGGCCCTGGGGATTTATCCACCCTGATTTGCCTCAGGACAGCAAACACCTCCTTCTCTGTAATCTGTACAGGGTCCATGAAGTCTGTGTTAACTTTGCCTCACCTCTATAGACTCTGTATCCATCCCCAGAGTAAATACAGATGCAAAAATTGCATTTAAGATCTCCCCCATCTCTTTTGGCTCCACACAGATTACCATTCTGATCTTCCAGAGGATCAATTTTATCCCTTGTGATCCTTTAGTATAAACAACCTGTCAAATCCTTTATGATTCTCCTTCACCTTGTCTGCTAGGGCAAGCTTATGCCTTCATTCAGACCTCCTGATCTCTTTCTTAGGTGTTCTCTTGTATTTCTTACACTCCATAAGAACATCATTCGTTCCTACCTGCATATACCTGCTATGCACCTCTATTTCCTTCTTAACCGGGGCTTCACTAAGGATCCCTAAATCTGTTATCTTTAACTTTTATTCTGAATGGCAAAATCAAGCTTTGTACTCTCCAAATTTCACTTTTGAAGGTCTCCCACTTACCAAGTACACCTTTGCCAGAAAACGGCCTGTCCCTATCCAAAATTGCCAGATCCTTTCTGATATCATCAAAATTATCTCCAATTTAGAATTTCACCCTGTGGACTAGACCTATTTTTTCCATATTTACTTTGAAACTAATGGCATTGTGATCACTAGATGCAAAGTGTTCCCCTACACAAACTTCTGTCACCTGCCCTGTCACATTCACTAAACGCAGGTCAAGTATCACACACTCTCTCGTTGGGACTTCTACGTACTGATTAAGGAAACTTTCCTGAATACATTTGATTAACTCTATCCTTTTTGGACCTTTTACAGAATGGGAGTTCTAATCAATATATGGAAAGTTAAAGTCACTTAATATAGCAGCCTTATGTTTCTTGCAGCAGTCTGCAATCTCTCTACAAATTTGTTAATTCTGATCCACACAAGTTGTGGTTTCATCATGAGGAAGTCAAGAATCGAGTTGCAGAGGGAGGTACAAAGGCCCATGTTTTGGAGCTTGTTGGTTAGAACTGAGAGTATGATTGTGTTGAATGCTGAGCTGCAGTTAATAAACAGCGGCCTGACATAAGTATTACTGTTGTCCAGGTGATCCAAGGATAAATGGAAAGCCAGTGAGAGAGCATCTGATATAGACCTACTGTGGTGATGGGCAAATTGCAGTGGGTCCAGGTCCTTGCTTAGGCAGGAATTGATTCTGGCCATGACCAAACTCTCAAAGCACTTCATCACAGTAGATATGAGCGCCACTGGATGAGTTGTTGAAACAGATCACCCTGCTCTTCTTGGGCAGTGGTCACCCTTTTGAAGCCGTTGGAAACCTCTGACTGCAGCAGTGAGAGACTGAAGATGTCTTTAAACACTCTCGCTGTCTAATTTAGTAAATGGTCAATGTGCATTATTCCCTCGCACGTTTGGCATACATACCAGCTTCGAATCAGAGGCCATCAATGACTAAGATTCTGGCTGATCAATTGTTACCTTGCTTAGATCACGGAGCTAAGTTAGGCCATTCAGCCCATCAAGTCTGCTCCACCATGGTTGATTTATGATCCCTCTCAACCCCATTCTCCTGCCTTCTCCCCGTACCCTCTGAAGCCCTGACTAATCAAGAATTTATGAACCTCTGCCTTAAATGTATCCAATGACTTGACTTGCATAGCCTTCTGTTGCAAAGAATGCAACAGATTCTCCAATCTCTGGCTAAAGAAATTCTTCCTCATCTCTGTTTCAGAATCCGATTCAGAATCAGGTTTAATATCACCGGCATATGTCATGAAATTTGTTAACTTTGTGACAGCAGTACAATGCGATACATGATCATATAGAAAAAAAAATTATAGTATGTATATGTATGTATGTATATTAAATAGTTAAATTAACCATATAACCATATTATAATTGTGCAAAAACAGAAATAATATTAAAAAGTCAGGTAGTGTTCATGGGTTCAATGTCCATTTAGGAACCAGATGGCAGAGGGGAAGAAGCTGTTCTTGAATCACTATGCGTGTGCCTTCAGGCTTCTGTACCGCCTTCCTGATGGTAACAATAAAAAGAGAGTATGCTCTGGATGATGGGAGTCCTTAATGATGGACACTGCCTTTCTGAGACACTGCTCCTTGAAGATGTCTTGGATACAATAGAGGCTAGTACCCAAGATGGAGCTGACTAATTTTACGACTTTCTGTAGCCTTTTTTGGTCCTGTGCACAAGCACAGCTACCCTACCCCCACCCCCCGCACCCCACCCCCCAAACCAGACAGTGATGCAGCCTGTCTGAATGTTTTCCACGGTAGAAGCTTTCGAGTGTTTTAGTCGACAAATAAAATCTCTTCAAACTCCTAATGATATGTTGCCTTCTTTATAGCTACATCGATATGTTGGGACCAGGTTCGATCCTTAGAGGCCTTGACCTCCAGAAACTTGAATTTTCTCACCCACTCCAGTTCTAAATGGACTTCCCTCAATTCTGAGGCTGTGCCCTCTGGTGGTAGACTCGCCACTATAGGAAACATCCTCTCCATGTCCACAGTATCAAGACCTATCAATATTCAAAAGGTTTTAATGAGATCCCTCCTCATTCTTCTAAACTCCTGTAAATAAAGGCCCAGAGCCATCAAATGCTCCTCATATATTAACCCTTTAATTCCTGGGGTCATTCTCGTGAATGTCCTCTGGACTTTCTAAATTATCAGTACATCCTTTCTCTGGACCAGATGGACTACATCCCAGGGTTCTGAAAGACTCTTCAGCTTCCCAAGCACCTTCTCCTTAGTAATAGCAACTACACTCACTTCTGCCCCCTGACACCTTTGCACTTCTGGCATCCTGCTGGAGTCTTCCACAGTGAAGACAAGTGCAAAATGTTCATTAAGTTCCGACTTCATTTCCTTGTCCCTCATTACTATCGCCCCAGCATAATTTTCCAGCAGTCTGATATACACTCGCTTCTCTCTTTTACTCTTTATATACCTGAAAATATTTTTGTGTCCCCTTTTATATTATTGGCTAGCTCACCTTCATATTTCATCATTTCTCTCTTTACAGCTTTTTAGTTGTCTTCTGTTGTATTTTAAAAGCTTCCCAACCCTCCCCACTATTTTTGCTACATTAAATGCCTTCACTTTTTCTTTTATGTTATCTTTGACTTCCTTTGTCACTCATAGTTGCATCCTCCTCTCTTTAAATACTTCTTCATCTTTCGGATGTTTCTATCCTGCGCCTTCCAAATTGCCCCAAGAAACTCCAGCCATTGCTGATCTGCCATCATCCCTGCTAGTGTTCCCTTCCAATCAACTGTGACCAGTTCCTCTCTCATTTGACTTCTTCCCTTGCTGTCTCGATGTAAACTGGGTCAATAATGTTGGAGACACTGGCTCTCGACTAATTTTAGTCATCTGCATCTTTGTACGATATCGCGGAACCCAGATTCAATCCTAACTCAAGTAATATCTGTGTGGAGTTAATAGATTCTCCCCACGACTAGTGGCTTTCAGCCAAATGTGCTTTTTCTCCCAGAAATGTGTTGGAAGTTGGAGCTAATATTTCCTCTTCTATAGGAATCATTGCTGTAAGACCATAAGACCATAAGACATAGGAGGAGAATTGGGCCATTCAGCCCATTGAGTCTGCTCTGCTATTCCATCATGGCTGATCCCAGATCCCATTCAACCCCATACACCTGCCTTTTCACCATATCCTTTGATGCCCTGACCGATCAGGAAACTATTAACTTCCACCTTAAATATAATCATGGACTTGCCCTGAACACAGTCTGAGGCAGTGCATTCCACAGATTAGAAACATAGAAACATAGAAAATAGGTGCAGGAGTAGGCCATTCGGCCCTTCGAGCCTGCACCGCCATTCACTATGATCTTGGCTGATCATCCAACTCAGAACCCTGTACCAGCCTTCCCTCCATACCCGCTGATCCCTTTAGCCACAAGGGCCATATCTAACTCCCTCTTAAATATAGCCAATGAACTGGCCTCAACTGTTTCCTGTGGCAGAGAGTTCCACAGATTCACCACTCTCTGTGTGAAGAAGTTTTTCCTAATCTCAGTCCTAAAAGGCTTCCCCTTTATCCTCAAACTGTGACCACTCGTTCTGGACTTCCCCAACATCGGGATCAATCTTCCTGCATCTAGCCTGCCAATCCCTTTAGGATTTTATATGTTTCAATCAGATCTCCCCTCAATCTTCTAAATTCCAACGAGTATAAGCCTAGTTCATCCAGTCTTGCATCATATGAAAGTCCTGCCATCCCAGGAATCAATCTGGTGAACCTTCTTTGTACTCCCTCTATGGCAAGACTGTCTTTCCTCAGATTAGGGGACCAAAACTGCACACAATACTCCAGGTGTGGTCTCACCAAGGCCTTGTACAACTGCAGTAGTACCTCCCTGCTCCTGTACTTGAATCCTCTTGCTATAAATGCCAGCATACCATTCGCCTTTTTCACCACCTGCTGTACCTGCATGCCCACTTTCAATGACTGGTGTATAATGACACCCAGGTCTCGTTGCACCTCCCCTTTTCCTAATCAGCCACCATTCAGATAATGATCTGTTTTCCTGTTTTTGCCACCAAAGTGGATAACCTCACATTTATCCACATTAAATTGCATCTGCCATGAATTTTCCCACTCACCTAACCTATCCAAGTCACCCTGCATCCTCTTAGCATCCTCCTCACAGCTAACACTGCCACCCAGCTTCGTGTCATCCGCAAACTTGGAGATGCTGCATTTAATTCCCTCATCTAAGTCATTAATGTATATTGTAAACAACTGGGGTCCCAGCACTGAGCCTTGCAGTACCCCACTAGTCACTGCCTGCCATTCTGAAGAGGTTCCATTTATTCCCACTCTTTGCTTCCTGTCTGCCAACCAATTCTCTATCCACATCAATACCTTACTCCCAATACCGTGTGCTTTAAGTTTGCACACTAATCTCCTGCGTGGGACCTTGTCATAAGCCTTTTGAAAATCCAAATATACCACATCCACTGGTTCTCCCCTATCCACTCTACTAGTTACATCCTCAAAAAATTCTATGAGATTCGTCAGACATGATTTTCCTTTCACAAATCCATGCTGACTTTGTCCGATGATTTCACCGCTTTCCAAATGTGCTGTTATCACATCTTTGATAACTGACTCCAGCAGTTTCCCCACCACCGACGTTAGGCTAACCGGTCTATAATTCCCCGGTTTCTCTCTCCTTCCTTTTTTAAAAAGTGGGGTTACATTAGCCACCCTAAAATCCTCAGGAACTAGTCCAGAATCTAAAGAGTTTTGAAAAATTATCACTAATGCATCCACTATTTCTTGGGCTACTTCCTTAAGCACTCTGGGATGCAGACCATCTGGCCCTGGGGATTTATCTGCCTTTAATCCCTTCAATTTACCTAGCACCACTTCCCTACTAACATGTATTTCCCTCAGTTCTCTATCTCACTGAACCTTCTGTCCCCTACTACTTCCGGAAGATTATTTATGTCCTCCTTAGTGAAGACAGAACCAAAGTAATTATGCAATTGGTCTGCCATGTCCTTGCTCCCCATAATCAATTCACCTGTTTCTGTCTGTAGGGGACCTACATTTGTCTTAACCAATCTTTTCCTTTTCACATATCTATAAAAGCTTTTACAGTCAGTTTTTATGTTCCGTGCCAGTTTTCTCTCATAATCTTTTTTCCCCTTCCTAATTAAGCCCTTTGTCCTCCTCTGCTGAACTCTGAATTTCTCCCAGTCCTCAGGTGAGCCACTTTTTCTGGCTAATTTGTATGCTTCTTCTTTGGAATTGATACTATCCCTAATTTCTCTTGTCAGCCACGGGTGCACTACCTTCCTTGATTTATTCTTTTGCCAAACTGGGATGAACAATTGTTGTAGTTCATCCATGCGATCTTTAAATGCTTGCCATTGCATATCCACCGTCAACCCTTTAAGTGTCATTTGCCAGTCTATCTTAGCTAATTCATGTCTCATACCTTCAAAGTTACCCTTCTTTAAGTTCAGAACCTTTGTTTCTGAATTAACTATGTCACTCTCCATCTTAATGAAGAATTCCACCATATTATGGTCACTCTTACCCAAGGGGTCTCTCACGACAAGATTGCTAATTAACCCTTCCTCATTGCTCAAAACCCAGTCTAGAATAGCCTGCTCTCTAGTTGGTTCCTCGACACGTTGGTTCAGAAAACCATCCCGCATACATTCCAAGAAATCCTCTTCCTCAGCACCCTTACCAATTTGGTTCACCCAATCTACATGTAGATTGAAGTCACTCATTATAACTGCTGTTCCTTTATTGCACACATTTCTAATTTCCTGTTTAATACCATCCCCAACCTCACTACTACTGTTAGGTGGCCTGTACACAACTCCCACCAGTGTTTTCTGCCCCTTAGTGTTATGCAGCTCTACCCATATCAATTCCACATCCTCCCAGCTTATGTCCTTCCTTTCTATTGCGTTAATCTCCTCTCTAACCAGCAACACCACCCCACCTCCTTTTCTTTCATGTCTATCCCTCCTGAATATTGAATATCCCTGAACGTTGAGCTCCCATCCTTGGTCACCCTGGAGCTATGTCTCTGTGATCCCAACTATATCATATTCATTAATAACAATCTGCACTTTTAATTCATCCACCTTGTTACGAATGCTCCTTGCATTGACACACAAAGCCTTCAGGCACGCTTTTACAACTCTCTAATTATGTTGAAAAGTGGCCCTTTTTGATGCTTGCCCTGGATTTGTCGGCCTGCCACTTTTACTTTTCACCTTACTACTTCTTGCTTCTACCCTCATTTTACACCCCTCTGTCTCTCTGCACTGCTTCCCGTCCCCCTGTTGTGAACTAACCTCCTCTTGCCTAGCCTCTTTAATTTGATTCCCACCCCCCCCCCCAACCATTCTAGTTTAAAGTCACTTCAGTAGCCCTCGCTAATCTCCCTGCCAGGATATTGGTTCCCCCTAGGATTCAAGTGTAACCCATCCTTTTTGTACAGGTCACGCCTGCGCCAAAAGCGGTCCCAATGATCCAAAAACTTGAATCCCTGCCCCCTGCTCCAATCCCTCAGCCACGCATTTATCCTCCACCTCATTGCATTCCTACTCTCACTGTCGTGTGGCACAGGCAGTAATCCCGAGATTACTACCTTTGCGGTCCTTTTTCTCAACTCCCTTCCTAGCTCCCTATATTCTCCTTTCAGGACCTCTTCCCTTTTCCTACCTATGTCATAGGTACCTATATGTACCACGACCTCTGGCTCCTCACCCTCCCACTTCAGGATATCTTGGACATGATCAGAAATATCCCGGACCCTGGCACCAGGGAGGCAAACTACCATCCGCTACTCTCTGGATTCACTACTCTCTGGCTAAAAAAAAGTCCTCCTTACCTTTGTTCTGAAAGGTCACCTCTTAGTTGTGAGGCTGTGCCCTCTAGTTTTGGATACCAACACCACATGAAATATCCTCTCCACATCCATCCTATCTAGTCTTTTCAATATTTGGTAGGTTTCAATAAGATTCCTCCCACATTCTTCTAAATTCCAGTGAGTACAGGCTCAAAGCTGCCAAAAGTTCCTCATATGTTAACCCCTTCATTCCTGGAATCATCCTTGTGAGCCTCCTCTGGACTCTTTCCAATGAAAAAACATCCTTTCTGAAGTATGGGTCCCAAAACTATTGATAGTACTCCAAGTGCAGCCTGACTAGTGGCTAATAAAGCTTCAGCATTATGTCCCTGTTTTTATATTCTATTCCCCTTGAAATAAATGCCAACATTGCATTTGCCGTCTTTACCACAAACTCAACCTGTAAACTAACCTTCTGGGAGTCTTGCATGAGGACTCCTAAGTCCCTCTGAACTGCTGATGTTTGAAACTTCTCCCTATTTAGATAATAGTCCGCACCATTTTTCCTTTCGCCAAAATGCATTATCATACATTTCCCAACACTGTATTCCATCTGCCACTTTTTTGCCCATTCTTCCAATTTGTCTAAGTCCTGCTGCTCTAAGTCCTCAGCACTACCTACCCCTCCACCCATCTTTGTATCATCCGCAGACTTTGCCACAAAGTCCTCGATTCCATTATCCAAATCATTGACAAACAATGTGAAAAGTAGAAGTCCCAATATTGACCCCTGAGAAACACCACTAGTCTCTGGCAGCCAACCAGAAAAGACCCCTCTTATTCCTATTCATTGCCTCCTGCCTATTGACCATTCTGTTATCCATGCCAGTTTCTTTCCTGTAATACCATAGGATTTTATTTTGTTAATCAGCTGCTTGTGTGGCACCTTATCAAATGCCTTCTGAAAATCCAAGTAAATGACATCCACTGCCTTTCCTTTGTCCAACCTGCTTGTTACTTTCTCGAAGAAATGATCTGTCAGACAAGATTTCCCTTCATAGAAACCATGCTGACTTTGACTTATTTTATCATTAGTCTCCAAGTACCCTGAAACCTGATCCTTAATAATAGACTCTAACACTTACCCAACCACTAAGGTTAGGCTAACTGGCCTATAGTTTCCTTTCTTTGGCCTTCCACCCTACTTAGAGAGTGGAGTGAGAGTTACAATCTTCCATGCCAGAATCAAGTGACTCTTGAAAGATCATGACCAATGCATCCGTAATCTCTTCAGCAACCTCTCTCAGGACTCTAGGATGTAGTCTATTTGCTCAAGGTGACCTATCCACCTTAAGACTTCTGAGTTTGTCTGGCACTTTTTCCAGTGGTCCAATATCAACTCTCACCTTTTTACTCTTTCTATAACTGGTATCTGGCTTTATATTATTGGCTAGTTTGCCCTCATAGTTCATCTTTTCCCTTCATATAACTTCTTTATTTGCCTTTTTTTGTTTTTGAAAAGCTTCCCAATCATCCAACTTCCCATTCACTTTTGCTACCTTGCATGCCCTTTCCTTGATTTTTATGCAGTCCTTAACTTCCTTTGTTACCCATGGTTGCCTACCTCTGCCACGCGAGAACTTTTTCCTCTAGGGGACATATTTATCTTGCGGCTTGTGAACTATTCCCAGAAACTTCAGCCATCTCTGCCTTGCCATCATCCCTACTAGTACCCTCCTCCAATCCACTTGGGCAAGCTCCTCTCTCATGCCTCTGCCTCTGTAATTCCCTTTATTCCATTGTGATACTGATACATGTGACTTATGCTTCTCCCTCTCAAATTGCAGTATAAATTCAATCATATTATGATCACTGCCTCCTAAGGGACCCTTTACATTAAGCACCCTAATAAGATCTGGGTAGATAGCCTTTCCCTGAGTAGGCTCAAGCACAAGCTGCTCTAAGAAGCCATCTCATAGGCATTCAAAAAATTCCCTTTCTTGCGATCCGACACCAATATGATTTTACCAATTCCCTTGGATATTGAAGTCCTCCATTACAGTTGTGTCATTACCCTTATTACATCCCTTTGCAATCACAACTCCACATCTTGGCTACTATTTGGAGGCATATACATCGGCCCCATAATTTTCTTAACTCCACCCACAAAGATTCGACCATCAACCATCTATCCTTATTATGTGTGATCCACTTACTTGCTTACCTTGCTCTACATTTCCCATTTTCTTTAATCATAAATCTCATGGACTCCCTTGACAAGATATCTTCCTAAAATGATGCTGACTGCAGCACGCAGAGCCCATTTCATTTTGATCTGTTGAAATGGATGTGTTTATCGAACAGCATATTTTGCCGACTCAATTTATTGAATATACCAGTCCTCATCAAGGGATTAGAGTGGAAAGGGTGAACAGTTTCAGTTTCTTTGTTGTCAACATCTCTGATGATCTATCCTGGGCCAAATATATTGATACAGTTACAAAGAAGGCACAACAGCGGCTATACCTCATTAGGATTTTGAGAAGAATTGGTCATGTCAAAGGCTGTCACAAATTTCTCCAGATGTACCACTGGGAGCATTCTAACTGGCTGCATCACTGTTTGGTGTGGAGGGGCCATGGCACAGGTTCGGAAAAAGCTGCAGAAAGTTGTAGCCTCTGCAGGCTCCATCACGGGCATTAGAGTCCCCAGCATCAAGGACACCTTCAAAAGATGACGCCTCTACCTTTAAGGACTCCCGTCACCCAGAATATGCCCTCTTCACATTGCTACCTCCAAGGAGGAGCTACGGGAGCTGGAAGACACTCACTCAACGATTCAGGGACAGGTTCTTCCCCTCCGCTGTCAGATTTCTGAATGGACATTGAATCCATGAACACTACCTCACTGCACTTTTCCTCTCTTTTTGCACTATTTAGTTAATTTAATTTTCTTCTTTTATCTATACTTACTGTAATTTATGTTTTTATTGTTACGTATTGCGATGTACTGCTGCCACAAAACACCAAATTTCATGACATATGGCAGTGATATTTTACCTGATTCTATTTCTTTGCCACCTCATTATAAAGGCCCCTGTTGGAACATAATGGGAGTGTGAGTGGCCATTTGGTCCATCTATTCCTTTCTGCTATTCAATATCATTGTGGACCCTCTTACTTCAAAAAATGTCCTTTCTATTCCTGTTTCTTTCAATTCCATTAAGCATTCAAAGATCCATGAATACATTGGTGATAGGTTGGTGGGAGATGATTCAATAGCAACATTCACTGGGAAACTAGAGAAGTTTTACAGGGACGGTGTGGAAAAAAGGAGTATGTGAGAAGCATTGGACAGCTCTCTCAGAAAGGCAGCATGGAGCAATTGTCTGAATAAGATGTTTGGAGTGATCCAGTGAGCAGCAGCATCCAACTAAATGATCAGCTGCATCTAGACTATGAGGCTAGAGTTTACAGTTCTGAACCATAGACTTCCCCGTGGATGTTGTTTGTAAAAGTTGTCATTGACCTTAATAAATCTAGTCCTTTATTATTTATTCTTGGGTTTTAATGACCTTAGAGCAAGTTCAATGCAAGAACAATACAGTAGGCTGTTTTATCATCTCCCAGATGGCAAGTTACTGATCTTGCCCAGGGAGATAGGAAAGGGCATCACGTGGAAGCAGAGATTGATCCTATAGGGAGGGATGTAAAAAAAGTTAAATGGCAATTAGAGCAGTACTGGCAGAGACTCAGACTAGCTGCTCTCTTGGCTAGGAAATGGTGTGAGGTGACAGGGGAAAAGAGTTGCATCAATTGTTTTAAAAATCCGATTTTCAAAAAAAACAGCTAAGTCGCAGACATGCTAATGATTCCCTTGAAATCAAATGTATTGAGTGCCTGCACTGAACTCGGTGATTGCTGAGGTTGTTTTTGAATTTTCTTAACCAAAGAACAATAAAGGAAATGTTTGCATCCCCACTGGGAGTGATCTTATTAGGGGGGAAGAAAAACCCACAGTGCATGCCTGAATTTTTGGCCCTGACTCAATAAACAATTCTTTGTTTTAAAAGCGATTCTGTGGTTGAATATCTGCATAGCTAGTCTGAAAGCCAATAGATAAAAATTGCATGTTCTCCTAAAATAAAAATAAAAATAAAAATAGAAGATGGTTGAATGAATCTGTAAACATTTTTACCAGTTGAGGGAGTATTAACTTGAGGTTTCTTTGATGTGAGGTTTCTCAGAAATGCAGTATTAGGCCAGGAGAATAGTAGAGGAAATGTTCCTCAGCAGTAGCCATGGAAATCTGACAGATCGATGGTGCCAAAGACTGGACGGAAACACACAACGATTGGGGAAGATTGCTGAGGAAACCTTCGGCCCTAGCAGTCTGACAACATTTAAAATTAAGCATTCCTGGAGAGACACAGAAATTGTTTTGGCTGAGTAATTCATAGAGAATGGGCCTTTTTTTTAAATTTTAGGAGCCTTTCCTGTACATTAGACATTGGAGCCTCATTAGGCCATTCGGCCCATCAATCTGCTCCTCTATTTGATCACGGCTGATTCTATTCCCTCTCAACCTCATTCTCCTGCCTTCTCCTCTAACCTTTCACTCCCCGACTTATCAAAAATCTATCAACCTCCACCTTAAATGCACCCAATTTCCTGGCCTTATCAGCCATCTCTGGCAATGAAGTCCGTATATTCACCATTCTCTGGTTAATGAAATTCCTCCTCATCTCAATTCAATATAGATGTCCCTCTGTTCTGAAGTTTTTACCTCTGATCCTAGACTCCCCCTATAAAGGAAACGTCCTCTATCAAGGACCTTTCAACATTCAATAGGTTGACATCCATGCACTCCATCTCTCAATTTCTCTCTCTCTTACACACACACACACACACACACACACACACACACTGACGCGCACACACACACACTGACACACACACATTGACACACACACACACACACACACACACACACACTGACGCACACACACACACACTGACACGCACACACACACACACACACACACATACTGACGCACACACACACACACTGACGCACACACACACACACTGACACGCACACACACACACACACACACACATACTGACGCGCACACACACACACTGACACGCACACACACACAGACACACACACATTCACACACACACACTGACACAGACACACACATACTCACACACACACATTGACACACACACACACACACTCACACACACACACAGGTACACACACAGAAACACACAGACATGCACACTGACACACACAGACACAGGCACACACACAGATACAGATACAGACACACACACACACACACACACAGAAAGACACAGACACAGGCACACACACAGAGACACACACACACACAGAAGCAGACACATACAGACACGCTGTTTAATGTGCTGTTCACTGCTTTTTGAATTACGTTTTATTAGCTTACATATAGTGTAATATTTGACTTATGTGCTGTGTGTCATATAGAGGAAGTCAAGAGCAGGGGATGAGCTAAAGTATAGGCATTTCTGGAGCGGTCTTGGAGCGAACTGGATGTGGTAGAACCGAGGCAAGATGGGAGTATGCAGAGTATGGTCCTATGAGTGAGAAAAGACCCAAGCTTTGATCAGTTTAAGTGCTGTGCCGAATGGAAAGGACAGGTATGAGCCAAATGGAAAGAACAGGAATGAGCTGAATTCGAAAGGACAGGCATGAGCCAATTGGAAAGGACAGGTGTGAGCTGAATGGGAAAGGACAGGTATGAGCCAATTGGAAAGGACAGGTATCAGCTGAATTCGAAAGGACAGGTATGAGTTGAATGGGAAGGACAGGTATGAGCCAATTGGAAAGGACAGGTATGAGCTGAATGGGAAGGACAGGTATGAGCTGAATTTGAAAGGACAGGTATGAGCCAATTGGAAAGGACAGGTATCAGCTGAATGGGAAGGACAGGAATGAGCCATTTGGCAAGGACAGATATGAGCTGAATTGGAAAGGACAGGCATAAACCGAATTGGAGAGGACAGATATGAGCTGAATTGGAGAGGACAGGTATGAGCCAAATTGAAGCAGTGGGGCTCATGCCCAGGATCGTATCAAAGCAGCAGGGCCTTGGTCTGAAAGCAAATGAATCCTCGCTGGTTTCCTTGGCTACAGAAAGACCATTACATTAGCAGTGTAACCTTTGCCAGGGTGTTTCACAAGGAATGACCTAAGGTTTGGATGATTTAAGCACTGGACCAGATTGGAAAGGTCAGGGTGTCAGGGCCAGAGGGGAGGGATTGGTTGGTTCAGCTCACTGCTCCACGATGTTTACTTGGCTCTGTGCTGAAGTGAGGCTGTGACCTGGACTCACTTTCGTGAACGTGATGATAAATGTCCTTTAAACTTTGATAGAAGGTAGTTTAATCCATGTCAATGAGTAATTTGTGGATATTTTCAAAATTCCGATTCCATCAAGTTTGTCTAAGCTGTTCTGAGGGAACACGAAGACTAAACTAAGACCAGCAAGATGCATTTCTTGAAATGTGCAAGAGAGAAAATGGAAGTCTCTTGTGCTTTTGAGCTTTGTCTGTGTTGTAAGTTGCAGGAATGGTCAATATATTATGGGTGCTAGCCTCCCCGCCATCGAGGACATCTTCAAAAGGCATCTAATTCATTTTTATTTGTATACAGAGTATATTTCTCATTGTAATGTATAGTTTTTATTATTATGTATTGCAATGTGTTGCTGCCACTACACAACACATTTTACACCATGTGCCTGAGATACTAAACCTGTTTCTGATTTTGATTTTTGACTCAGGGACTTTTACAAATAGGAGGAAACAGTGCCAAAGGAGGGGGAGGAGAAGATGGCAGTGCGACGCAGAGCGCGCAGCCGCTCTGAATGATATCATATTTGTTAAAATAGGGGCCGTGCACAATCCTGATTTGACGGAGACAGACGTGAGAAGCACAGAGGAACACCTGGAGAAACTTCTGAAATGCCTTCTTTGCTGCCACTGCTACTGTGCGATCGAGAATCTCCAGAGGCGAA
Organism: Mobula hypostoma; assembly: GCF_963921235.1. Lineage (NCBI taxonomy): Eukaryota > Metazoa > Chordata > Chondrichthyes > Myliobatiformes > Myliobatidae > Mobula > Mobula hypostoma. The sequence continues at coordinate 111,705,270 of NC_086104.1, forward strand.
GGCCCCAAATCCTCGGCTTTGCCTATCACCTGTTGCCGGGGCCGGGGTCAAAGCGCTCGGCAGAGATGGTGCTCGGTGCTCGGTGTTGGAGAGCTGGTCGGAGGCTCGAAGCTTTCAGACAGACTTGGAGTCGGACTGTGGTCGGGTGCTTCCAGGATGCTGCATCGGCAAGTTTGTGGCGCTGGAAGCTCCGTCTGCGTGAGATGATGGGACTTTCGAGAGACTTTGAGACTTTTTACCGTGCCCATGGTCTGGTCTTCTATCAAATTACGGTATTGCTTGCACTGTTGTAAGTATATGTTGTAATTATGTGGTTTTTGTCAGTTTATTTAGTCTTGGTTTGTCTTGTGTTTCAGTGATATACTTTTGGAGGAACAAAATGTATCATTTCTTAATGCATGCACTACTAAATGACAATAAAGGAGGACTGCATGTCCTCATAATCTAATCTAATGGGCAAATGGCATTCTTCAACCATAATAACCTCACCTGTACACAAATGACTGAGGAGACATTAGATATCAGTGAGCTAGCTTACATTTTCTCTCTGTAATGTAAGGCTAGGCCTGTCTTGATAGTTGTGTTTATCTCCATCCTAGACTTGGATGGAGCCCACAACCTTTTTGACTCGGGCATCAAATATGACTGAAACCTGAGAAGAATTTTGGGAAAGACTTTTAGGACCTAATCTATGGGATTTTTTTTCTCTCCTTAACCACATTACTACTTCAGATTCTTTCTTGTGAGAAAACCAAGTTCTGGAAAGTTGAAATAAAATCAGAAAACTCTACAATCGCTCAAAGGTCTAATAGCAGTTATGGAGAGATAAATGGTTTAGTATCTCATGTCAATGACCTTCATTTAGAATTGGAAAGAGTTAGGAATCAAGTACATTTTAAGTTACAGAGAATGGTTATAAAGTTACTGAGATACGGAGAAGAATGGGGAGAGCTAAGAGATTGTCTATGATAAAATGGAGACCATAAGACATAGGAGCAGAAGTAGCCCATTGACCTGCTTTTTCTTTACTTTTTGCATTTGCACAGTTTGTTGTTTTTTGAGACTCAAGAAAATCTGCAGCAACACATGCAGAATGTTGGAGGAACTCAGCAGGCCAGGCAGTGGCTGTGGCAGTCGACATTTCAGGCTGAGAGCCTTCTTCAGGACTGAGAAGGAAGGGGGAAGATACCAGAATAATAAGGTGAGGGAGGGGAAAGAAGCTAGCTGGAATGTGGCAGGCCCCTCTCCTCCTTCCCCTTCTGCTATGGCCCATTTTCCTCTCCTTTTAGATTCTTTCTTCTCGAGCCTTTGACCTTTCCCACCCACCTGGCTTTACCGAATACCGAGCTAGTCCTCCTTCCCTTCTCTCCAACTTTTGAAATAAATAAACAAAATACAAAACACAACAAGCACAAAATACTGGTGGAAGCCAGCAGGTCAGGCAGCATTAATGAAAAAGAGTAAAGAGTTGACATTTTGGGTTGAGACCCTTCTTCAAGACTGGAAAGGAAGGGGAGAAGTCAGAGTAAGAAGGTGGGGGAAGAAGAGGAAGAAGTACAAGGTAGCTGCTGATAAGTGAAACCGGGAGAGTTATAGAGTCATAGAGAAGATTTGCACAGAAACAGGTCCTTTGGACCATCTGGTTTATGTCAAAACCATTTTAACTGCTTCCTCCCATCAACCTGCACCTGCTCAAGGGCTGTAGACCTCCATAATGTACCCCTACTATCCATGTACCATCCAAACTTCTCTCAAATGTTGAAATTGAGCCCGCATGCACCACTTGTTCTGCCAGCTAATTACACACTCTCACAACTCTCTGAATGAAGGAGTTTCCCTGATGTTCCCCTTAAACTTTTCACCTTTCACCCTTAATCCATGACCTCTAGTGCAGTTGCACCTAACTTCAGTGGAAAAAGCCTGCTTGCATTAATCCTATCTATACCGCTCATAAATCTGTCAAAACTCCTCTCAATCTTAGGTCATAACCTATTCAATCTTTTCTTAAACTCAGGTCTTCCAGACCTGGAAATATCCTTGTAAATTTTCTTTCTGCCTTGTTTATACAGAATCTTTCTTGTAGGGAGGTGACCAGAACTGCACACGATACTCCAAATTAGACCTCACCAACAGCTTATACAACTTCAACATAATATCCCAACTCCTGTGCTCAATACATTGATTTATGTAGGCCTATCTTCCAAAAGCTTTCTTTATGACCCCTCTACCTGTGCCACCTCTTACAATGAATTATGGAGTTGTTTTTTCCAGATCTCTTTGTTCTACGACACTCCTCAGTGCCCTACGGTTTACTATGTAAGACCTACTCTGGTTGGTCCTACCACCATGCCAAACCTTGCACTTGTCTGCATTAAATTCTATCTGCCATTTTCTGCCCTTTTTTCCAGCTGATGCAGATCCCCATGCAAGCCATGATAGCCTTCCTCACTGTCCACTACACCCCCAATCTTGGTGTCATCCACAAATTTGCTGATCCAGTTAACCACATTATCATCCAGATCATTGATGTAGTTGACAAACAACAAAGGACCCAGCACTGATCCATGCAGCACACCACTAGTCACAGGTCTCCAGTCAGAGAGGCAAGCATCTACTACCACTCTCTGGCTTCTCCCACAAAGCCAATGTCTAATCCAATTTACTACTTCATCCTGAATGTTGAGCAACTGAACCTTTTTAACAAACCTCCCAAGCGAGTCTTTGTCAAGTGACTTGCTAAAGTCCATGTAGACATTACTGCCTTCCCTTCATCCACTCTCCTGGTAACTTCCTCAAAAAACTCTATAAGATAGGTTAGACATAACTTATCACACAAAGCGCTATGCTGACTATCCTTAATCAGTCCATGTCTATCCAAATGTTTATATATTCAGTCCCTTCGAGTGCCTTCCAATAACTTTCCCACAACTAATGTCAGACTCACTGCCCTATAAATTTCTAGTTTATGTTTAGAGTCTTTTTTAAACAATGGAACAATATTGGCTATCTTCCAATCCTCTGGTACCTCTCCTGTCACTAAGGATGATTTAAATATCTTAGGAGGATTAATGGCGCCTAATGGTGACTCCTTTGCTTGCATCTTTGGAAACAGCTCTATTTCCATCTTTAATATCTCTATTTTTCCCTCTCAGGGTTCTTTTGAAGACCCTGACCTGGAGTTACATGCTGACTATGGTTCTTTTCGGGAAGGGGACCTGCTCTTGGGGTTTCATGATTGGCTGTTATTCGGGCTCAGCCTAAGAGCTCAGCTCGCCTTCAGAGAGCTGAGATCTCATAGCTCTGGAGATGGGCAGATCAAAGGTCAGTGTCCGGGCAGGAGGTCGGTGTGTCGTGGGAGGTGGAAGATCTAAGTCTGTGTGCCCAGAGACCTGAGATCTTTGGGCACAGAGCTTGGAAAAAACAATGCAACGGTCTGTTAACATTGTAAACCAGTGAGTTGTTTGTTATGTCTCCCCTCTCACTGTGAAACGGAGACACCTCTTTCTCCCTCATTGGGGAGAGAGACAGAGCCTCTGGTATATGAATACCGGGTGAACAAGTCACCTTTGGAGTACTGCAGGTCTGTGTCTTTGCTGTTGCTTTGCTCACACTTGAGTGCTCAGTAGTGGGTGGCGATGCTTTTATTGCTGGTGGGGGGAGGGGGCAATCATTGCTTGCTGCCACTTACATGTGGGAGGGAGGGGAGCTGGGGCGGGCTTTGGGGTTCTAACATTTAACTGTCATTCATTCTTTGGGGCTCTCCTCTGTTTTTGTGGATGGTTGCAAAGAAAAATCATTTCAGGATGTATATTGTATACATTTCTCTGACATTAAATGTACCTTTGAAACCTTTCAAACCTTTGAAATATCTCTGCTGGGGCCCCTGCAATTTCTACACTTGCCTTCCGTAGGGTCTGAGGGAACACCTTGTCAGGCCCTGGGGATTTATCCACCCTGATTTGCCTCAGGGTAGCAAACACTGTAATCTGTACAGGGTCCATGAAATTGATGCTGCTTTGTCTCACTTCTGTAGACTGTATCCATCTCCTGACTAAATACAGGTGTAAAGAATTCATTTAAGATCTCCCCCCTCTGATTTGACTCCACACATAGATTACCATTTTGATCTTCCCAAGGACCAATATTATCCCTTACAATTTTTTTGGCTTAACATATCTGTGGAAACCCTTAGGATTCTCCTTCACCTTGTCTGTTAGAGCAACTTCATGCCTTCTTTAACCTTCCTTATTTATTTTTAAGTATTCTCTTGCATTTCTTATGCTTCATCAGCACCTCATCTTTCTCTACTTGCCTATACCTGCTATACACCTTCTTTTTCCTCTTATCCAAGGCCTTAATCTTTCTTTAAAGCCAAGGTTCCCTACACTTGTTATCCTTACACTTTATTCTGACAGACACATTCAAGCTTTGCACCCTCAAAATTTTGTTTTTGAAGGCTTCCAACCTCCCAAATACACCTTTGACAGTAAGCATCCTGTCCCAGTCCACACTTGCCAAATCATTTCTGATATGATCAAAATTGGCCTCTCTCCAATTTAGAGTCTCCACCTGCAGACCAGACCTATCTTTTTGCATATTTACTTTGAAACTGACATGGCTGGTTGCATAGTGGCATAAGCATCAGACTCTGGGATAACTGGCTCCCCTGCACGCTTTCCATCCGTGCTGGGTTACGAGCTGGTGATCTCAGGTAAAGGCAATGGCAAACCACTGCTGTAACCTGCCTCGTACGCGATACCTCACTACGTCAGAGAGACGTGGAGGGAAATAGTCCACTAACCAGAGAAATTCCGGATGCAACGTACCTTTCCTTACTTTGAAACTAATGATCAGATGCACGAAGTGGCAAACAGATCAAATTCTCTCTGTCATTCATTGCAGTATTCTTGTTGGACATTCACATCTCTCAGCATTTCTGCTATATTACTCAGTGGCAGAACTCAGGACAGAATTTTAAAGTGATTGGAGGAAAGTATGTGGGGGATGTCAGAGTAAGCTTTTTTACACAGTGTGGGGTGCGCAGAACACACTGTCAGTGGTGGTAGTAGAGGCGGATACATTAGGCGGACCATTAATAGTCTCTTACTGTAGATGGGCACGAGGATGATAGAAAATGGAGACTATGTGGGAGAGAAGTGTTAGACTGATCTCAGAGTAAGTTCTAAGGACGGTACAACATTGTGAGCCAAATGACTGTGCTGTAATGTTCTGATTTATGTTCTATAACACCAGCTGGGGTCTATTCAGTGTTGCAAGTGCATATAGATGACTGCTAGATGATTTCCCTGACCACAATTACATGAACATCACTTGCATCAAAATTGCCTGATGATTAATTGTGGGATTTTTTTAACGTATTATTGGACAGTACAGGATGCATGACAGAAACCGGTTCCTTAAGGTTATCCCATATCGTACTGCCTTTGCTTGCATATCATGTTGACGGCTCGGACACAACAATCTTGGTTGACCTCAACCAATGGAGAGCCTCCAATAGAAACCATTGTTCAGCTCAGTGTCTTAAAGCAGGGGTCCCCAACCTTCTTCTCACTGAGGACCGGCCGACCAGGGGGTGGGGGGGTGGTAGGATTGCCAACGGACAAGAATAGCAGTCAAATATGTTGAGTTTACCCCGACAAAGACTAAAATGACCATGAAGCCTTGCGCGGGCACCAGTGCGCATGCGTAACCCGCCGATATTTTCTCCTCCTTCTACAAATCGTTTTCGGCGATTCTGTTCGGGGGGGGGTGTTAATCACTACTGGAATATAGGTGATAAGTGGCTAATACTCTCAATTTCGTTTCTAAAAGGGTTTATCTAACGAATTTAATATTAAACACACAGCGCATATTTTCCATGCTTGAATATAGTGATAAGTCAATTATCAGGGGAGGACAGGGGAGCTTCAAGTAAGTGTTGGACGAACTTCCAGTAGAAGTGGCAGAAGCAGGTTCGATATTATCATTTAAAGAAAAAATTGGATACGTATATGGACAGGAAAGGAATGGAGGGTTATGGGCTGAGTGCAGGTCAGTGGGACTAGGTGAGACTAGCGTTCGGCACGGACTAAAAGGGCAGAGATGGCCTGTTTCCGTGCTGTAATTATTATATAGTTATATAAGTCAGTCAATAGCATCATAACATTTTAAGTAACGTTTGGATATTAAACACACGGCACATATTTTCTCCGTATGAACATATAAAATCATTGCAACACACCAATATCGCTGAATCAGTGGGAGCTCTGGGCTTGTTTCCCTGCAACAAGACGGTCCTATCGAGGGATGATGGGAGACAGCAACACTCGAAGGGGGTTCCTCATGTCCAGTCTATTCCACAATATAGTTTTCGTTACATTCAATGCAGAAAAAATGTTGGAAATGAAAGCAACGTTTTCAGTGCTTTAGTGGCTATCTCAGGATATTTAGCCTTGACTTTGATCCAGAATGCCAGCAGAGATGTTATATCAAACATAATTCTCAGCTGGCTGTCATTTGCAAGCTCGAGGAGTTGATCTTCTTCCCGCGCTGACATGGATGACGCGTGCGTAATGACCTCACGTGCGTTCAAGCTCAATACAGTAGTGCATGACAGGGAATGAGGAAAGGTGCAGCTGAGTCATATTGCCACATCATATTGTTTCTTTGCCGCCCGGTAGCACATGCTTTGCGGCCTGGTGGTTGGGGACCGCTGTCTTAAAGTGCAAGGCAAAAGAGGCACGGGGAGTGATGGTGGGGAGTAACAATAAGCTTTTTAGCACAGGAGTAGTCCTTAGCTGGTATTCTCTGAATGCAAAGTTGATGTGAGTAATCAGTGCTTTCGGCAGTGACTTGGACAGACACTTGGTGGAAAATAATTTACATGACTAAGCCAGTGAGTGTGGAACTGGGATGGAATGGGATCCACTACAAGAAGCCGTCTAATTCCAGAGGGCATGCATTTAAGTTGAGGGGGTAAATTCAAAGAAGATGTGAGGAGGTGGATTATTTTACAGAGTGGTGGATGCCTGGGGTGGTGGTAGAGAATTTTAAGAGATAGGTACACGAATGAGAGGGAAATGGAAGGATTTCTACATTGTGTAGGCAGAGGGGATTAGTTTAGCTGGCCATTTGATTACTAATTTAATTAGTTCGGCACAACTTTGTGGGCCAAGGGTGCTCTGTTCAATGGGCTGAAGTCTCCTCCTGTAACACGAGAATTCTGTCATTATGAACAGTCTTCTTCACCAGAACAGCAATCATGCATCCTCTTAAAGACTGCTCCCCACCATCAAAGACATCATCAAGAAGGTGGCATCTATCATTCAGGACCATCAGCATTTGAAGCATGTCTTCTTTACACTCCTACCATCAGAGAGAAGGTACACGAGCCTGAGGACTCACTCCCAACATTTTAAGAACAGCCTCTTCTCTGGTGTGAAAGGTCCATGAACCCATAAATGCTCCTTCATTCACCTTTTTCAAAATTCATGTATTTTTGTAACATAGTAAGTTGTGATGTTTTCCACTGTACTGCTTCCACATGCAATAAGTTTCATGACATGCTGCACGTCTGCGATAAGAAGCCTGATTTTGATTGATAGTGACAGTGGCCACAGCAAACCACCTATTACTCCTATCCACACCTAAACAGGATTGATTGTTGTGACGGAATAGAGTAAGTTTTGGCATTGATTAATTCTAGTGCATAAATGCACATATTTCTGAGTACGAATTTCATGGAGTGAACATACAGTAGTTTTGGTTCCTCCAGATTCTTTACTAAGTGGCCAGATACTTCTGCAATCATTTTAAAGCCACCTACTGGTCCTGTTGCAGGGTCTCGACCCAAAACGTAAACCTGCATCTTTCAACGTGTTGTGAGTTTGGGATGCTCTTGTTGTGCACTCAGAGATGCTCTTCTGCACACCACTCTTGTAATGTGTGTTTATTTGAGTTACTGTCACCTTCCTCTCAGCTTGAACTACCCAGGCCAAATTTTTTCTGATTTTTCGCATTAACAAGGTATTTTCACCCACAGAACTGCTGCTCACTTGATGCTTTTGTTTTCTTTTTTGTACCATTCTCTGTAAACTTTACAGACTGTTGGTGTGAAAATGCCAAGAGATCAGCAGTTTCTGAGATACTCAAACTACCCTGTCTGGCACTGACAATCATTCTACAGTCAAAGTCAGAAGAAGAAGAAGAAGAAGAAAGCCCTTAACTCCCAGTGGAGTCATTGGGACCCCATCATGACGGCTTTTTTTAAAAGGCTTTCTTATTTTTATGAGACCAAGTTGCTAGCTCGACACTCAACCCAGCACGGATGGAAAGTGTGCAAGGGAGCCGGCTGGATTTGAACTTGGGAGCCTTTGCTCCAAAGTCTGGCGCTGATGCCACTACACCACCAGCTGGCCACAGTCAAAGTCACTTAGATCGAATTTCTTCCCCATTCTGAAGTTTGGTCTGAAAAACAACTGAACCTCTTGACCATGTCTGCATGTTTTTATGTATTGAGCTGCTGCCACATGATTGGCTGATGAGATATTTACATTAATGAGTAGGTGTACCTAGTAAATTGGTCAATGAATATGTAAGTAATTATAAAACAACTGAATTGAGACTAAGATTGCAGCACTTACAAACAAATTCACTCATCTAGTCTGACCTCTTGTTTATGTTCAGCATGAGTCTCCTTCTACCCTGTGTCATTTCCCTTTGTCAATACCATTTCCAGGCATAGTAGTGTAGCGCTTAGCACAACAGTTTACAGTACCAGCAACCCGGATTCAATTACCGCTGCTGCCTGTAAGGAGCTTGTACATTCTCCCTGTGACCACGTGAGTTTCCTCCAAGTACTCTGGTTTCCTCCCACAGTCCAAAGACACACCAGCTGGTAGATCAATTGGTCATTGTAAATTGTCCCACGATTAGGCTAAAGTTAAATCGGTGGTTGCTGGACAGTATGGCTCAAAGGGCCCAAAGAGCCTATTCCACAATAAATACATAAATAAATACCTTTTGCCCTCTTGTACCATGCAGTTTTCTCTAAACACACCAATTATTTTACTCACATTCAGCTGATGAAAGCTCAGTCCAGGTTATTTGTCACTGTGGAGCGGAGAGCGAGTTTGTAAATCTGGCTGGAGCAAAGGACGTTGGGAATGGTGAAGGTGGAGCACCCGCGGGAGAAGAGTGGGACAGGTGGCAGAGAAGGACAGCCGGGGCTGGGTGGGGGTGGAACGAATGCCGACACACCCAGCCCTGAGAGGTCATTTAATTCCAAACAATTGGTTTATTGGTCATTACAGAATGTCTCTCTGGTGCTTCCCACTCCCTCCACTCTCCCTTCCCCTTTTCCCAACCAGGATTCCCCTCTCCCTGCCCCCTTTCCACTCTCGGTCCATAATAGAAACCCATATCAAAAACAGGATAAACATCACACAATATGTTATGAAATGTTTTGCATTAAATGTACAGTGTAATTCATAAAATTACTATAGTACTGTTCAATAGTCTTAGGCACCCTAGCTATACATACAGTATGTGTTCAAGACCCTTGCCCAGAACTGTATTGGTGGTTAAAAACCAGTACAGGAGCATGAGTGTGAAGATCTTGTCTAACACCTTAATGCAGAGAGTCCTACACTGTTGACAGCTGCCCAGAATAGACTAAAGTGAGAATCTCATCTGCTCTTGAAGAATGGAACAGATTTCGAGCTGCTTTGTTGAGGAATCCAAAGTACAATTCTCCTCTTGATTTCCTTGATCCCAGGTACTGCACTTTTGGACAGGGTAATACCATGATTTCTTTAAACTGACTCTGACTTCCGATAGCATAGCAGGAGCAGTCTGGTAGCATGGGATACCTCTGCCAACGCTCCAGTGTCTAGGATGGTGCTCAGCATCTTGTTCTTTTACCTCATGACAATATCAACCTTCAACCATGGCACTGGAATAAAGTAAGTTTTTACTTTGGAATTAATGTCTAGTCATGCTTTTTAAACTTCCTTTGAAAGCAAGCTGAAGCGATAGCATAACCCCTGGTCTCCATAATTGTGAAACAATCAAAGTTTATCTGCCAAGGTTCTGCCACAGGCTCAAGTCTGTAATGACTAGCTGATATGAGGCCAAACATGCAGGTTTCGGGCAAATATTCTTTTTATTCTTCAGGAGATATCAGCAACAGTGCCAAGGCCAATGTTTCTTGTTCATCCAAAATGATCACCAAATTGAGTTATTTGTTCAGATATTTTAGGGGGAAATAAAAGTCATTCACATTTTGGCTAAACCAAAGTTCAAAGTGAATCTATTATCAAAGTACATATGTATATGTCATCATATACAACTCTGAGATTCATTTGCATGTGGCCATTCATAGTAAATCCAAGAAACACGATAGAGTCAATGAAAGACTGCACCCAACAGGATAGACAAGCAACCGGTGTGCAAAAGACTACAGCTGTGCTAATACAAAAAAAAACAAATAATAACAAGAAACTAAGCAATAAATATCATGAGATAAATTGTCCTTGAAAGTGAGCGCATAGGTTGTGGGAACATATCAATCCTAGGTCAAGTGAAATTGAATGAAGTTAACCCGTCTAGTTTGAGCCTGATGGTTGAGGAGTAATAACTGTTCCTGAACCTGATGGTGTGGGTCCTGAGGCTCCCGTACCTTCTCCTGATGGCTGCAGCAAGAAGAAAGCATGGCCTTGGTGCTGGGTGTCCTTGATGATGGATACTGCTTTCCTGTGCCAGAATTCCATGTAGATGTACTCAATGGTGGTGAGGAGCTGTGAGCTGCAGCTCCTCAAAGAATGTGTTCAAGAACCGGAGCTGCAGCTCGATGACTTTCAGCTCATATGGAAAGCTGAGCAGGTGATAGACAGGAGGAACAGGGAGGTAGTCATCCCTGAAGTGCAGGAGGCAAGCACCTGGGTGACAGTCAGGAGAGGGAAAAGAAGTAGGCAGAGAGTGCAGAGTACTGTTGTGGGCGTCTCCCCTCAGTAATTAGTATACCGCTTTGGATATTGTTGAGGATGGGGAGGGGGGAGACCTATGAGCAGCCATAGTGAGTGGCTCTCTGGTATTGTGCCTCAGAAGGGAAGGAAGGGAAAAAAGAGCTTCAGTAGTGATAGGGGATTCCATAGTTAGAGGAGTTGACACAAGATTCTGTGGACATGAAAGAGGTACCCTGCTGATACATGGTGCCAGAGTGAGGGGCAACTCAGACTGGGTCCATGGCATTCTAAAGGGGGCAGGCTGAGCAGCCAGAAGTCTTGGTACATAAAGGCACCAATGACATGCTGTAGGTATGGAAAGGGAATAGAGAATTTAGGGGGTTAGTAGAAAGCTGAAAGGCAAGACATTCCAGCTGTTATATAAGACCATAACTCATAGGAGCAGAATTAGAATCAGCCCATCACGTCTGCTCCACCATTCCACTCAGGATCCCTGAATTCCATTCAACCCAGTCTTGTCGCCATATCCTTTGATGCCCTTACCAAACAGGAAACTATCAACTTCCGCCTTAGATATACCTGTGGACTTGGCCTCCACCGCAGTCTGTGGCAGAGCATTCCACAGATTCACTACCCTCTGGCTAAAAATATTCCTCCTTACTTCTGTTCCAAAAGGTTGCCCCTCAGTTTTGAGGCCGTGCCCTCTAGTTCTGGATACCCCCACCAAAGGAAACATCCTCTCCACATCCACCCTATCTAGTCCTTTCAATATTCGGTAGGTTTCAATGAAATCCCCCCATGTTCTTCTAAATTCCAGTGAGTACAGGCCCAAAGCTGCCAAATGCTCCTCATAATTAACCCCTTCATTCCCAGAGTCATCCTCATGAACCTCCTCTCGACTCTCTCCGAACCCAGCACATCCTTTCTGAGATATGGGTCGCGAAACTGTTGATAGGTGCAGAATGATTAGTGTCTTATAAAGCTTCAGCATTATCTCCTTGCTTTTATATTCCCCTTGAAGTAAATGCCAACATTGCATTTGCCTTCGTTACCACAGACTCGGCCTGTAAATTAACCTTCTGAAAATCTTGCACGAGGACTCCCAAGTCCCTTTGCACCTCTGATGTTTGAACCTTCTCTCCACTTAGATAATAGTTATGGTTCCTTTTACCAAAATGCATTATCATACATTTCCCAACACTGTATTCCACCTGCCACTTTTTTGCCCTTTCTTCCAATTTGTCCAAGTCCTGTTGCAATTGCATTACTTCCTCAGAACTACCTACCCCTCTGGCTATCTTCGTATCATCCACAAACTTTGCCACAAAGCCATCAATTCCATTAACTAAATCATTGACAAAAAATATGAAAGTAGCAGTCCCAGTACTGACCCCTGAGGAACACCACTAGTCACTGGTAGCCAACCAGAGAAAGCTCCCTTTATTCCCACTCGCTCCCTCCTGCTTGTCAGCCATTCCTCTATCCATGTCAGTATCTTTCCTAAAATACCATAGGATTTTATCTTGTTAAACAGCCTCATGTATGGCACCTTATCAAACGCCTTCTGAAAATCCAAGTAAATGACATCCACTTCCTCTCCTTTGTCCACCCTGGTTTTTTTTTTATGTATAACAATTACAGCACGGAAACAGGCCATCTCGGCCCTTCTAGATTTCTTGATTCCTTGAAGAGCTCTAACAGATTTGTCAGGCAAGTTTTCCCTTGACAGAAACCATGCTGGCTGTGGATTGTTGTCTCTGCCATGCACCAGTGAGGGTAATAATAGGGTGAATTAGAGAGAGAATTCAAAAATCTGAGATGCAAAGGAACTTGGGAGTCCTCATGCAGGATTCGCTAACGTTTAATTTGTAGGTTTAGTCGGTGACTTTGAGAGGATTAGAATATAATAAACAAGGATGTCATGTTTATAATGTGCTGGTGAGGCCTCACTTGGAGTATTGTGAGCGGTTTTGGGCCCCTTTCCTAAGAAAGGATGTGCTGACATTGGAGACGTTCAAAGGAAGTTCAAAAAAATGATTCCAGGATTGAAAGGCTTGTCATATGAGGAGCGTTTGATGGCTCCAGGCCTGTACTCACTGGAATTTAGAAGAATGAGGGGAGAACATTGAAACCCATCAAATGTTGGATGGCCTCAGTAGATTTGGAGAGGACGTTTCCTGTGGTGGGGGAGACTAAGAACAGAGGACACAGCCTCAGGTTAGAGGGACGTCTATTCAGAACAGAGATGAGGAGGAACTTCTTTATCCTGAGAGCGGTGAATCTGTTGAATCTTGGCAGCTGTAGAGGCCAAGTCTTTATGTATATTTAAGGCAGAGGTTCATAGATTCTTGATTAGTCAGAGCATGAAGCATGGGGAGACGGCAGAGGTCTGGAATTTAGAATGAAATGGATCAGCTAGGATGAAATGGCAGAGCAGACTCAATGGGCCAAATGGCCTAATTCTGCTCCTGTATCTTACGATCTTGTGATCTAGCAGATGAATGAGCAAAAATTAGTTGAAGGTAGAGGATTGGGAAGAAAAACCAAAAGAAGGCAACTAAAAAGTCATAAGGGGGAAACAGATAAAATATGAAGGTAAGCTAGCCAATAAAAACGGATACCTAAACTTCTTTCAGATGAATCAAGGATAAAAGAGAGGTGAGAGTAGCTATTGGACTGCTGGAAAATGATGCTGGAGAGGTCGTAATGAGGGACAAGGAAATGGCGGATGAACTGAATAAGCATATTACATCACTTTTTAGTATGAGGACACTTGACAGTATGCTGAACATTCAAGAGTGTCAGGAGGCAGAAGAGAGTACAATTGTTGTAAAAGGGAGAAGGGGTAGGGAAACTGAAAAGAATGAAAGCAGATAGGTCATATGGACCATATGGACCAGGGTTCTGAAGGAGGTGGCTGAAGAGATTGTGAAAGGAGTAGTAATGATCTTTCAAGAATCACTAGATTTGGCCATGGTTTTGGAAGACTGGAAAATTGCAAACGTCACTCACTCTTCAAGAAGGGATGGAGGCAGAAGAAAGGAAATTATAGGCCAGTTAGTGTGACCTCAGTGCTTGGGAAGATGTTGGAGTCAATTAATAAGGATTAGGCAAACACGAGGAAATCTGCAGATGCTGGAAATTCAAGCAACACACACAAAATGCTGGTGGAACGCAACAGGCCAGGTAGCATCTATAGGAAGAGATACAGTTGATGTTTTGGGCCAAGACCCTTCGTCAGGACTAACTGAAAGAAGAGATAGTAAGAGATTTGAAAGTGGGAGGGGGAGGGGGAGACCCGAAATGATAGGAGAAGACAGGAGGGGGAGGGATGGAGCTAAGAGCTGGAAAGTTGATTGGCAAGAAGATACAAGGCTGGAGAAGGGAGAGGATCATGGGACGGAAGGCCTAGGGAGAAAGAAAGGGGGAGGGGAGCATCAGAGGAAGATATAGTGAGAGGGACAGAGGGAGAAAAAAGAGAAAGAAAGGGGATGAGGTCTCAGGGTACTTGGAGGCACATGATAAAATAGTCAGCATGGTTTCCTTAAGGGAAAATCTGTTGGAATTCTTTGAAGTAATAGCAAGCAAGACAGACAAAGAAGTAGATGTTGTGTTCTAGGATTTTCAGAAGGCCTTTGACGAGGTGCCGCAAAGTAGGCTGCTTAACAAGATAAGAACTCATGGCATTACAGGAGAGATAGAACATTGGCAGATTGGCAGGAGGCAAAGAGTGGAAATGAAAGGAGCCTCTTCTGATTGGCTGCCGGTGATTAGTGGTGTTCTGCAGGGGTTTGTGTTGGAACTGATTCTTTTTACGTTATCTGTCAATGATTTGGATGACCAAATTGATGGCTTTGAGGCCATGTTTGCCGATGATACGAAGAAGGGGGGAGGGGCTGGTAGTGCTGAGGAAGCAGAAAGACTCAGACAGATTAGGAGAATAGGTCATTGGATATATGTATACTTATACTTACTTTATAATTTATTGTCACCAAACAATTGGTTTATATTTATACTTAAGGCAGCGATTGCATTCCTGAGAGTTCACCAAATCCTTCAGGTGATTGGTTGAGTTTTATAAAATTCATTAGTTTCACAGAACTGATTACTGATATTTCTTTAGATTGATTTAGCAGAATTTAAGTTCTACAGTGTCAAGGAATTCCAACTTGTCTCTGTAGTATGAATTCAGAAATAGAACCACCAAATAGTTTTATTCCACAAGGTAGCAGAATTAGATTTTTATCTTTGGTGAAGCAATACACTCCAATTATGAGGCAATAATAAGGTAATAAGTGCATCCATTTGTTATAAGATGGAAAGTTTTTTTTGTGCTCTTATTCCCCTCCATCTGCTCAAGAGAAGCCAGCCAGTGGCAGCAGATGGTTGCCTCTCTGATTGGAGTCCAGTGACTAGTAGACTGCTGCAGGGATTGGTGCTGGGTCCATTGTTGTTTGTCAACTATATCAATGATCTGGATGAGAATGTGGGAAACTGAATCAGCAAATTTGTGGATGACACCAAGGTGAGGAATATTATCGTGGCTTGCAGTGGGATCTGAACCAGCTGGAAAAATAGACTGAAAAATGGCAGATAGAATTTAATGCAGACAAGTGCGAGGTGTTGCACTTCAGTAGGACCAACCAAGGTAGGTCATACATAGTGAAGAGTAGGGCACTGAGAAATGCTGTAGAACAACTGGATCTGGGAATACAGAACCATAATTCATTGAAAGTGGCATCACAGGCAGATGGGGTCATAAAGAAAGCTTTTGGCACATTGGCCTTCAAAAATCAAGTATTGAGTACAGGAGATGAGATGTTATGTTGAAGTTGTATAAGATGTTGGTAGGCCAGATTTGGAGTACTGCGTGCAGTTTTTGGTCACCTCGGCCTTGACCCTACCTTGTGCAGCTGGATCCTAGACTTCCTGTCAGATCACCAGCAGGTTGTAAGAGTGGGCTCCATCACCTCCAACCCTCTGATTCTCAATACGGGAGCCTCTCGGGGCTGCGTACTGAGTCCCCTCCTTTACTCCCTGTATACCCATGACTGTATCACCACCCACAGCTCTAATCTGCTAATTAAATTTGCCGATGACACTACATTGATTGGCCTCATCTCGAACAATAACGAGGTGGCCTACAGGGAAGAAGTCATCTCTCTGACACAGTGGTGTCAAGAAAACAACCTCTCCCTCAATGTTGCAAAAACAAAGGAGCTGGTTGTGGATTACAGGAGAAATGGAGACAGGCTAACCCCTATTGACATCAATGGATCTGGGGTTGAGAGGGTGAACAGCTTCAAGTTCCAAGGCATCCACATCACTGAGGACCTCGCATTGTCTGTGCACACAAGCTGTGTGGCAAAAAGGCACAACAACACCTCTTCCACCTCCGATGGTTGAGGAAGTTTGGTATGGGCCAAATCCTAAGAACTTTCTACGGGGGCACAACTGAGAACATCCTGACTGGCTGCATCACTGCCTGGTATGAGAACTGTACTTCCCTCAATCACAGGACTCTGCAGAGAGTGGTGTGGACAGCCCAATGCATCTATAGTTGTGAAATTCCCATGATTCAGGACATTTACAAGGACAGATGTATAAAAAGGGCCCGTAGGATCATTGGAGTCCCAAGCCATCCCAACCACAATCTATTCCAGCTGCTACCATCCAGGAAGTGGTACCGCAGCATAAAAGCCTGGACCAACAGGCTCCGGGACAGCTTCTTCCACCAGGCCATCAGATTGACCAACTCACGCTGACTTGAGTGTACTCTATATTACATTGACTGTTCTATTTATTATAAATTACTATGATTGCACATTGCACATTTAGATGGAGACGTAATGTAAAGATTTTTACTCCTCATGTATGTGAAGGATGTAAGAAACAAAGTCATTCAATACCTACAGGAAAGATGTAAATAAGGTTGAAAGAGTACAGAGAAAATTTACAAGGATGTTGTTGGGTCTGGAGGACTTGAGTTATCAGGAAAGATTGAATAGGTTCAGACTGTATTCTTTAGAACATAGAAAATTGAGGGGAGATTTGATAGAGGTATACAAAAACATGAGGGTATAGACAGAGTAATTGCAAGCAGGCTTTTTTCACTGAGGTCATGGATTAAGGGTGAAAGGTGAAAAGTTCAAGGGGAACATGAGGGAAACTTCACTCAGAATGTCGTGAGAGTGTGGAATGAACTGCAAGCACTAATGGTGACGTGATTTCAATTTCAACGTTTAAGAGAAGGTTGTATAGGTACATGGATCATAGGAATATGGAGGGCTATGGTCCTAGAGCATGTCAATGGGAGTAGGCAGTTTAAATGGTTCGGCATAGACTAGAGGGGCCGAGGGGTCTGATTCTGTGCTATACGTTTCTATGGATCTGTGTCTCTAAACTGCCGAATGGAAAATAACAAATTTAAAAAAGACACCTTCAGGTATTTTGCCCATGAGAGTACTCGCAATGTTTGGGCCCAGCAACTGGCATTTTGACTGTATTCAGGCTGGTAGAAATCACTTCTCCAGTACAAAAGAACTGGAGAAGTGAACCCTTTAGAGTTGGAGGGATTGATAGACAGGATATGTTGGGAGGTAGTTACACCCAAGGTGCAGGACACAGGTAACTGGGTGACCATCAGGAGAGAGAAAGAGGTTAAACAGTCAGTGCGGTGTAACACTGCGGCCGTTCCCCTCAATATAGGTATACCACATTGGATACTGTTGGGGCGGGGTGACCTACCGGGGAAAACCGCAGTGAAGTCTCTGGCACTGAGTCTAACTTTATGGCTCAGAAGGAAGGCAAGGAGAAGAGGTGAGCTGTTGTGAAAGAGGATTTGTTTGGTTAGGAGAATAGAAAGGGGGTTCTGTGAGCAAGAACGAGATTCCCGGATGGTATGCTGCCTTCTGGGTCCCAGGTCTATAGCATTCTTAAGTGGGAAGGTGAGCAACCAGATGTTGTGGTCCACACCATTACCAAAGACATGAGTAGGATGTGTAACGAGATCTACAGCATGGGTTCAGGGAGTTTGGTACTAATTTAAAGGACAGGAATGTCAGGGTTATGATCACAGGATTGCTACCTGTGCCACATGCCAGTGAGGCCAGAACGAGGAAGATCATACATTTTAACACATGGCTGAGGAGTTGGAGTAGGAGGGAGGGTGTCAGGATTTTGGATCGTTGGGCTCTCCTCCAGGAAAGGTGGGACCTGTACAGAAGGGATGGTTTGCACCTGAACTGAACTGCTGTGGAAATAATATCCCAGCAGGAGGATTTGCTAGTGTTGCATGGTAGGGGGTTTAAACTTGGCTCTTGAGTTGCAGGGGGATAGGAAACAGAGCACCAGAACAGATAGTGAAGTGGTTGTGGGGAAAAGTATTGTTAAACCTACATACAAAGTCAGGAACGGAAAGGTTGATCATGGTGGGACTAGCGTTCTACATTGTCTATATCTCAATGCAAGAAGTATTGTAGGGAAGGCAGATGAGCTCAGGACATGGATCAGCACATGAAAGTATGACATTGTGGCCATTAGTGATACGTGGTTGCAAGAGGGGCAGGACTGGCAGCTCAATGTTCTGAGGTTCCTTTATTTTAGATGTGATAGAATGGGAGGGATTAAAGGGGAAGGGGTGGCATTACTAGTCAGGGAAAAGGTACTCAGGAAAGACTAGAGAGCTCATCTGATGAGGCTTTATGGGTAGAACTGAGGAATAAGAAAAGTTTGACCATGTTAATGGGATTATATTACAGACCACCCAACAGTCTGTAGGATTTAGCGGAGCAAATTTGTAGAGAGATTGCAGACTGTTGCAAAAAACAAGGTTGTGAAAGTAGGTGTGCCACAGGGTTAAGTGCTGGGTCTGTTGTTTGTCATCTATATCAATGACTTGGATGCTGGTTAACTGGATCAGCAAATTTAAAGATGACATCAAGATTGAGGGTGTAGTGAACAGTGAGAAAGACTATCAGAGCTTGCAGCGGGATCTGCACCAGCTGGAAAAATGGGCTGAAAAATGTCAGATGGAATGTCAGAAAAGTGTGAGGTGTTGCATTTTGGTAGGACCAACCAGGGTAGATCTTACGCAGTGAATGGTAGGGCACTGAGGAGTGCGGTTGAACAAAGGGATCAGAGAGTACAGATCCATAAGTCCTTGAAAACGACACCACAGGTAGATAGGGCTGTAAAGAAAGCTTATAGCACATTGGCCTTCACAGATCAATGTATTGAATTTAGGAGACAGGAAGTTATATTGAAGTTGTATAAGACATTGGTGAGGCCTAATTTAGAATATTGTGTGCAGTTTTGGTCACCTACCTATAGGAAAGATGTAATTAAGATTGGAAATAAGTGCAGAGAAAAGTTACAGGGAACTTGCTGGTATCTGAGGGCCTGAGTTATAGGGCAAGGTAGCAAATGTTAGGATTTTATTCCCTGGAGCGTAGAAGAATGAGGGGAGATTTGATAGAGGTGTATGAAATTATGAGGGCTAAATGTAAGCAGGCTTTTTCCAGTGAGGCTGGGTGAGATTACAACTAGAGGTTTTTATGGGTTAAGGGTGAAAAGTGAAAAGTTTAAGGGGAACTTCTTCACTCAGAGGGTGGTGAGAGTGTGGAACAAGCTGCCAGTGCAAGTGGTTGATTTCAACATTTGAGAAATTTGGGTAGGTACATGTTTGGGAAGGGTTCAAAGTTCAAAGTGAAGTTATTATCAAACTACATATATGTCACCATATACAACCCTGAGATTCATTTTCTTGCGAACGTACTCAGTAACTCTAATGATGTGGCCTTTTATATATTGGTGAGACCCGACGCAGACTGGGAGACCACTTTGCTGAACACCTACGCTCTGTCCGCCAGAGAAAGCAGGATCTCCCAGTGGCCACACATTTTAATTCCACATCCCATTCCCATTCTGACATGTCTATCCACGGCCTCCTCTACTGTAAAGATGAAGCCACACTCAGGTTGGAGGAACAACACCTTATATTCCATCTGGGTAGCCTCCAACCTGATGGCATGAACATCGACTTCTCTAACTTCCGCTAATGCCCCACCTCCCCCTCGTACCCCATCTGTTACTTATTTTTATACACACATTCTTTCTCTCACTCCCCTTTTTCTCCCTCTGTCCCTCTGAATATACCCCTTGCCCATCCTCTGGGTTCCCCCCCCCCTTGTCTTTCTTCCAGGACCTCCTGTCCCATGATCCTCTCGTATCCCTTTTGCCAATCACCTGTCCAGCTCTTGGCTCCATCCCTCCCCCTCCTGTCTTCTTCTATCATTTTGGATCTCCTCCTCCTCCTCCAACTTTCAAATCTCTTACTCACTCTTCCTTCAGTTAGTCCTGACAAAGGGTCTCAGCCTGAAACGGCGACTGCACCTCTTCCTAGAGATGCTGCCTGGCCTGCTGCGTTCACCAGCAACTTTGATGTGTGTTGCTTGAATTTCCAGCATCTGCAGAATTCCTGTTGTTTACAAGAAATTTCAAGGTTCTTTAATGCTATTTCCAGTACACAAGAGTAAAAGGAAACAAAATAATTGTTATACCCATTCTGATGCAGCACAAAAAACACGATATGTTAAAGAACACAACAATAATAAAAACATAATAAATATAAATTCATAACATAGATTGACTGCATGTACACACCAGCTGTGTGGTGAAAAAGACATGACAACACCTCTTTCACCTCAGACGGTTGAGGAAGTTTGGTATGGGCTCCCAAATCCCAAGAAATTTCTACAGGGTCACAATCGAGAGCATCCTGACCGGCTGCATCACTGCCTGGTATTTACAAAGACAGGTGTGAAAAAAGGGCCTAAAGGATCATTGAGGACCCGAGTCACCCCAAACACAATCTATTCCAGCTGCTACCATCCGGGAAATGGTACCACAGCATAAACGCCAGGACCAACAGGCTAAGGGACAGCTTCTTCCACCAGGCCATCAGATTGACCAACTCACGCTGACTTGAGTGTACTCTATATTACATTGACTGTTCTATTTATTATAAATTACTATGATTGCACATTGCACATTTAGATGGAGACGTAATGTAAAGATTTTTACTCCTCATCATTATGAAGGATGTAAGTAATAAAGTCAATTCAATTCAATTCATGTCCATAAAGTGATGCTAGGCACGGGAGTATCTGTACACAAGGTGACTCTGACAGGACATGATAAAGTAGTGATGCTGGGAGTGTGGAGGGGTGGGTTAGTGGCTGAAGGTGTTGATCACTCTTACTGCTTGGGTAAAGGTACTGATTTTGAGTCTAGTGGTCCTGGCGTGGATGCTAAGTAGGCTCCTCTCTGATGTGAGTGGGACAAACAGTCCAAGAGAAGAGTGAGTGAGATCCTTCATGATGTCACTGGCCCTTTTCTGGCACCTTTCTGTATATATGTCCTTGATGGAGGGTAGGCTGGTGCCGGCAATATGTTGGGCAGTTTTGACTACCCGTTGTAGAGCCACCTAGCATGCCTTAGTGCTGTTTTGGTGCCATGCAGTGGTGCAGCTTGTTAAGATGCCCTTACTATGTACGTGTAGAATGACGTGACTATAGATGCGCACAGTCCAGTTCTCTTCAGCCTGCTCCGAAGTAGAGGTGTTGTTGAACTTTTCTGACTGTGTATAATGTGTTCTCGAACCATGAAAGAAAGGGGGCTGGAGTGACAGGAGGAAGTGGGAGGCCTGGAATCTGTCTAAGAGTTGTAAAGTGTAAGACGTAGAAGGAATGAAGAGACCAGGCTCTGACATGCCTGAAGGGAGGGAAGCTCTGAGAAGTCATATAGATTGTCTGAGAAATCTGGTGGCAGGGAGTGGTTGAGGCCCAGAAATGACTACCAGTTTCTGGGAAGCCTGGAGACAGAGCAAGAACTGGAAAGCCTGAATTCAGAAAGCAGGTTATGGGAGGCTGGAGGCATGGAGCCTGGGAAACTTGGAGTTGAGCAGGGCCTCTGAAATCTGGAGTCGAACAGAAAGGATCTGGGATTCTTGGCAAATGAAAAAAAGCTCAATCTGCATGTCTGTCATAGTCTTTTCTCCAACCAGCCAGCCTCACACACCTGACTGACTGTCTGCAGGGCCTTCTCTTTGTCTCAAGGCCTGGAGACAGAGAGGCCTCTAGGAGGTCTAGACAAGATTCTGAAAAGAGTAGAAAGCGGAATAATTGCAAAGTCTTTTTAATTATCAAGATATGCCTGGTTTGGAAAGGTACAATTTGCCCTATTTATCAGTTTGCTGAGATAACCTGAATGGAGACATTTCTAATTATTTAACTTTTGTTTATAATAAAGCCACAGGGTTAATGGGTGAGTTAACATTCTGCACTAGAATATATTAACGTAACTGGACCAGGACAAAACTGTCCACCTGTTACTCTTTCAAATGAGGAACATAAAGCTTCTATGAAACAAAAATTTAGGGAAGTATATCCATAACAAGTAAAAACAAAATGCACTGTTGAATCAGTCATCTTCTTCTACTACTCCTCTTCAATGTTAACAAAGGAAAGACCGAGTGTGTTGTGGCTGTATGTGTCTCAGATAGTTGCTGGGGAAACAGAGCTCATTGTATAATACTATACCAGCCTGGTGCAGAGTTCATGTTTGCTGTCATTCCCATTGCTCGAACAAAATGCAATTCATTACTTACATCACACAGTCCTTGAATCCATCCCACTTCCAATAGCAAACAGGAATTGCCAATTGAGGTGATCAAAGCCCATCAAGACATGTAAAGAAAGGACAATGGCTGAGGAGGGTGGCACAGGATGTGACATCCATTAGCCTCCCAGCACTGAAAGCTGTTCTTATTCAACACATTGAGCCACATTCGCAAGCATTTCCTTTAAAGCAACAAGTTTTCATCCGAAATAGGAGACAGAAGTTATTAAATCCTGGCACCATATTCTGGCTAAGCTCCAACACAATGACATGAACATTGATTTCTCCTTTCGGTAAAAATTTTCCTTCCCCTTCCCTCTTCTATTCCCCACTTTGGCCTCTTACTTCTTCGTTTCACCTGCCCCTCAATCCCTTCCTCCTTCCTTTTCTCCCATGTTCATTCTCCTCTCCTATCGAATTCCCTCTTTTCCAGCCCTTTACCATTCCCACCCACCTGTCTTCACCCACTATCTTCTAGCTGGTCCTCCTTCCCCTCACCTCACCTTTTTATTCTGACATCTTCCCCCCTTCCTTTCCTGTCCTGATGAAGGGAATTGGCCCAAAATATTGATTGTTGATTCTTTTCCATCAATGCCACCTGTCATGCTGAGTTCCTCCAGCATTTGTGCGTGTTACCACATCCTGGAGAAGACCTGTGCAAGGAACAGGTCTTAAATCTGCAGGTGCTTGGCAATGCTTTTTAAAACTACCAGCAGTTTGTGTTGCGAGAGTTTAGAGAATTTCTGAAAGTGAAAAGGAGTCCTTAAATGTTGATGCACATCTGATCGAGTCTGATGTCACTCTGCTTCTAGGCCTGTACTTGGAACAGTGCATATTTGACAAAGGGAGAAGCCTAAAGCCTGCTCAAAGGTTCAAAGGTCAAGTTTAATGTCAGAGAAATGCATACAATATACATCCTGAAATGCTTTTTCCTTCAAAAAATATCCACAAAAACAGAGAAGTGCCCCAAAGAATGAACAACAGTTAAATGTGAGAACCCCATGGTTCCCCCCCCCAGCTCCCCCCTCCCACGCGTAAGCGGCAACGAGCAACGATGCCCCCTCTCCCCACCAGCAAAAATAAATGCAGATCAGTACTATCACCGAGCCCAAGCGTGTGCTAAGCAATAGCAAATACACTGACCAAAGTTACCCTAAAAGCTTCGCATTTCATCCGAAAATCGACAACCCACAGGTTCTCTCTCTCTCCTTGACCAAGCTTTGAGGCCAAGGGCCTCCCTGTACGAATTTTGCTCATTTCAGAATCAAATTTAGGATCTCTGACTTAGATTGCATGAAATTTGTTGATAGTACGATAGCAAAGCTTCGAGCCCAATACAAGCCCAAACAATCTCTGCTCCTGGTTGTATAGAACCAAGCATAAACTAAATGAATATTAATTTTATCATGGCAATTTCAGGTGAGGTGTAGCAATGTTTGACTTGAATGAGGGTGTTGCACACAGCCTGTACAACAGTGATAATAACAGCTTCATCAAGAGTCTATATACTGTTTCAGATAGTGGATGGATTGGAGAGGCCATATGGGTGGAGCTGGAGAATGGGAAAACTGTGACCACACTAATAGGGTTGCATCATGGACCGCCCAATAGTCAGAGAGAATTGGAGGAGCAAATCTGTAGAGAGATAGCAGACTGATGCAAGAAACGGAAAGTTGTGATAGTAGGAGATTTTAACTTTCAACGTATTGACTGGGACTCCCACACTGTGAAAGGGCTAGAAGGTTTGGAGTTTGTCAAATGTGTTCAGGAAAGTTTTTAAAGTCAATATATAGAGGTACCTTCGAGAGAAGATGCAATACTTTTCTGGCAAGGATGAGTTCAGTAAATGGAAGGCCTTCAAAGGTGAAATTTTGAGAGTGCAGAGTTTGCATGTTCCTGCCATGATTAAAGGCAAAGTTAACAGGCATAGGGAACCTTGGTTTTCAAGGGATATTGGTGATCTGGTTAAGAAAAAGAGAGAGGTGTATAGCAGGTATAGGCAACAAAGAACAAATGAGGTACTTGAAGAGTGTAGAAAATGTAAGAAAATACTAAAGAAGGAAATCAGGAAGGCAAAAGGAAGACATGAGGTTGCTTTGGCAGATAATGTGAAGGTAAACCCGAAGGGTTTCTACAAGTATATTAAGAGTAAAAGGATAGTAAGGGACAAAATTGGTCCCCTAGAAGATCAGAGTGGTCATCTATGTATGGAGCCTCACGAGATGGGGGAGATCTTAAACGGTTTTTATGCATCAATGTTTACTCAGGAAACTGGCATAGCGTATATGGAAGGAAGGGAAACAAGCAGTAGTGTTATGGAACATATAGAGATTAAAGAGGAGGAGGTGCTTGCTGCCTTACAGTGAATAAACCTAGATAAATCCTTCGGGCTTGACATGATATTTCCTCGGAGCTTGAGAGGGTCTAGTGTAGAAATTGCAGGGGCCCTGGCAGAAATATTTAAAATGTCCTTAGCCACGGGTATGGTGCCGGAGGATTGGTGTCAGCCAATGAGGATTGGGACAGCCAAGGACTGATTAAAGTTAGTTAGCATGGCTTTGTGTGCGGTAGATCATGTTGAACGAATCTTGTAGAGTTTTTCAAGAAGGTTACCATGAAAGTAGATGAAGGAAAGGCTGTGGATGTTGTCTACATGGAGTTTAGTAAAGCCATTGACGAGGTCCCACATGGGAGGTTAGTTCAGAAGGTTCAGACACTAGGTATCCATGGAGAGGTTGTAAACTGGATTCGAAATTGGCTGTGTGGGAGAAGACTGAGAGTGGTAGTGGATGATTGCTTCTCAGACCGGAGGCCTGTGACTAGTGGTGTGCCTCAGGGATCTGTGCTGGGACCATTGTTGCTTGTTGTCTATATCAATGATCTAGATGATAATGTGGTAAATTGGATCAGCAAGTTTGCTGATGACACTAAGATTGGAGGCGTTGTGGATAGCGAGGAAGGCTTTCAAGGCTTGCAGAAGGATCTCGACCAACTGGAAAAATGGGTCAGAAAATGACAGATGGAATTTAATGCAGACAAGTGTGAGGTGTTGCATTTTGGAAGGACAAATCAAGGTAGGACATACACAGTAAATGGTAGGGCACTGAGGAGTGCAGAGGAACAAAGAGATCTGGGAGTTCAGATACATAATTCCCTGAAAGTGGTGTCACAGGTAGACAGGGTTGTAAAGAAGGCTTTTGGCATCCTGGCATTCATAAATCAAAGTATTGAGTATAGGAGTTGAGATGTTATGGTGAGGTTGTATAAAACATTGGTGAAACCAAATTTGGAGTATTGTGTGCAGTTCTGGTCACCTAACTATAGGAAGGATATCAGTAAGATTGAAAGAGTGCAGAGGAGATTTACTAGGATGTTGCCGGGTCTTCAGGAGTTGAGTTACAGGGAAAGATTGAACAGGTTAGGACTTTATTCCTTGGAGCGTAGAAGAATGAGGGGAGATTTGATAGAGGTTTACAAAATTATGAGGGGTATAGACAGAGTAAATATGAATTGACTCTTTCCACTTAGATTAGAAGAGATAAGTACGAGAGGACATGGCTTTAGGGTGAAAGAGGAAAGAATTGGGGGAACTTCTTCACTCAGAGAGTGGTAGGAGTGTGGAACGAGCTGCCATCTGACATGGTAAATGCGGGCTCACTCAAGTTTTATGAATAAATTGGATAGATACATGGATGGGAGAAGTCTGGAGGGTTATGGACTGGGTGCAGGTCAATGGGACTAGCGGAATAAAGTTTCTCCGTAGACTAGAAGGGCCAAATGGCCTGTTTTCTGTGCTGTAGTGTTCTATGGTTCTATGGTTCTATGAGTGAAGGATGGGAGATTTCTCGCCGGGGGGAGCATCACTCCCTACTAACATCTTAACTACATTCTACAGAGGCGTGGTTGAGAGTGTGCTGACCTTTTGCATCACAACCTGGTACTCCAGCTGCAGTGCTGTCAACAAAAAGCCTTGCAGAGGGTGGTTAGGGGAGCAGAGAAAGTTATTGGGGTCTCCCTACCTTCTGTCCAAGACCTCTTTCAGAGTCGATGCCTCCAGAAGACACGGTACATCATTAAAGACCCCTCACTCCCTCTCCATGAACTGTTTGTTCTTCTGCCATCAGGCAAACGTTACAGGAGCATCAAAACTAAAACCACAAGGCTACTAAACAGCTTCCTCCCACAGGCAGTCAGACTGCAAAATAGCTGCTCCACCTGACTCTGCTTTGGACACTTTTAACTTGCACTGGACACTTATAACTGATTTAACTGACATGTGGCTGTTGTGTTTTACTATTTATTGTTATGTTTATTATTTAGTGTTGCGTTTGTTATGTTATGATTGCACTGCCCCTGAGGAACGCTGTCTCATTCTGCCCTACAGAGCTGATGTATGGCACTAGATTGATTCCTAGGATAAATGAATTGTAGACTCATGGAGTCACAGAACACTACAGTACAGAAACAGGCCCTTCAGCCCATCTAGTCCATGCTGAACTAGTAATCTGTCTAGTCCCATCGACCTGCACCCAGACTATAGCCCCCCATATCCCTCCAATCTGTGTACCTATCCAAATTTCTCTTAAATGTTGAAATTAAACCCGCATCCACTACTTCTTCTGGCAGCTCATTCCACGCTCTCACAACTGTCTAACTGAAGAACTTCCTCATCACGTTCTTCTTAAAGATTTCACCTTTGACCCTTAACCCATGACCTCAAGTTGTAGTCTCACCCAACCTCAGTGGAAAAAGCCAGCTTGCATTTACCCTATCTATGCCCCTCGTAATTTTGCATATTTCTATCAATCTTCTACATTCTAGGGAATAAAGTCGGAACCAATTCAACCTTTTCATATAACTCAGGTCATCAAGTGCCAGCAAATTCCTTCTAAATTTTCACTGAATTATTTCAATCTTATTTACAAACCCCATTTCCAGAAAAGTTGGGATATTTTCCAAAATGCAATAAAAGCAAAAATCTGCGATATGTTAATTCACGTGAACCTTTATTTAACTGACAAAAGTACAAAGAAAAGATTTTCAAAAGTTTTATTGATCAACTTAATTGTATTTTGTAAACATACACAAATTTGGAATTTGATGGCTGCAACACACTCAACAAAAGTTGGGACAGAGTTATAATAAGTTTGAAAAGTGCACAGAATATTCAAGTAACACCGGTTTGGAAGACTCCACATTAAGCAGGCTAATTGGTAGCAGGTGAGGTATCATGACTGGGTATAAAAGTAGCATCCATCAAAGGCTCATTCTTTGCAAGGAAGGATGGGTCGTGGCTCACCCCTTTGTGCCAAAATTCGTGAGAGAATTGTTAGTCAGTTCAAAAGGAACATTTCTCAATGCAAGATTGCAGAGAATTTAGGTCTTTCAACATCTACAATACATAATATTGTGAAAAGATTCAGAGAATTCTGAGACATCTCAGTGCGTAAAGGGCAAGGTTGGAAACCACTGTTGAATGCGCGTGATCTTCGAGCCCTCAGGCGACACTGCCTAAGAAACCGTCATGCTACTGTGACTATTATAGCCACCTGGGCTCGGGAGTACTTCGGAAAACCATTATCACTCAACACAGTCTGTCGCTGCATCCAGAAATGCAACTTGAAACTATTATGCAAGGAGGAAGCCATACATCAACTCTATGCAGAAACACCGGCGAGTTCTCTGGGCCCGAGCTCATCTCAGATGGATTGAAAGACTGTGGAACCGTGTGCTGTGGTCAGATGAGTCCCCATTTCAGCTAGTTTTCAGAAAAAACAGGCGTCGAGTTCTCCGTGCCAAAGATGAAAACGACCATCCAGATTGTTATCAGCGAAAGGTGCAAAAGCCAGCATCAGTGATGGTGTGGGGGTGCATCAGTGCCCACGGCATGGGTGAGTTGCATGTATGTGAAGGTACCATTGACTCTGAGGCGTATATTAGAATTTTAGAGAGACATATGTTGCCATCAAGGTGACGTCTCTTCCCGGGACGTCCATGCTTATTTCAGCAGGACAATGCCAGACCACATTCTGCACAGGCTACAACAGCGTGGCTTTGTAGACACACGCGTGTAGCACACGCTTGACTGGCCTGCTGCCAGTCCAGATCTATCTCCTATAAATGTATGGTGCATCATGAAGAGGAGAATCAGACAACGGAGACCATGGACTGTTGAGCAGCTGAAGTCTTATATCAAGCAAGAATGGACAAAATTTCCAATTGTAAATCGACTACAATTAGCATCCTCAGTTCCAAAACGGTTAAAAAGTGTTATTAAAAGGAAAGGTGATGTAACACAATGGTAAACATGCCTCTGTCCCAACTCTTGTTGAGTGTGTTGCAGCCATCAAATTCTAAATTTGTGTATGTTTACAAAATACAATTAAGTTGGTCAGTAAAACTATTGAAAATCTTTTCTTTGTACTTTTGTCAGTTAAATAAAGGTTCTCATGAATTAACGTATCACAGATTTTTGTTTTTATTGCATTTTGGAAAATATCCCAACTTTTCTGGAAATGGGGTTTGTACATCTTTCCTGTGGAGAGGTGACCAGAACTGTACACAATACTCCAAATTAGACCTCACCAATGTCTTATACAACTTCAATATAACACTCCACTCAATAACACACACAAAATGCTGGAGGAACTCAGCAGGCCAGGCAGCATCTACGGAAAAAAGTACACGATGTTTTGGGCTGAAACCCTTTGGCAGGACTGGAGAAAAAATGCTGAGGAGTAGTTTTGAAAAGTCGGGGGAGAGAGAGAAACATCAGTCGATAGATGAAATTTGGAGGGGTAGGAATGAAGCAAAGAGCTGGGAAGTTGATTGGTGAAAGAGACAGAAGGCTGTGGAAGAAAGAAAAAAGGGGGTGGGAGAGGAGCACCAGAGGAAGGCAATGGGCGGGTAAGGAGATAACATGAGAGGGACAGGGAATGGGAAATGGTGAAGGGGGGAGGCATTATTGGAAATTTGAGAAATCTATGTTCATGCCATCAGGCTGGAGGCTACCTCACTCAATATTTTGATTTTGAGTGTCTTATAAGATTGAACAGGTTGTACTAATACATGATATACTTCTGGTTAAGATGGCTCGAGCCGCAGTCTCTATTGAGATTGTGACTCGGACTTAGTTGCTTTATAAGTTCATAGGGATGATTTTGGGACAGACAGAGATGTGGAGGAGTTAGAAGTCAAATGAGGACTTAGGGTCAGGACTGTGGAGGAGCTGATGTCAGTTTTCCACTGTAATAAACAAATACCAGTATCACATGATATCACAATTGTTGTACTCATTGCATCAGCCAATCAAAAACAGCAAACCTTTCAACTTTCTCATGACCCTATCTCCCATTTTCAAGAAAGTATATATATTTGTACCCCACGATCTCGCCTCCCGGTACTGGCCCTTTACTGTGCACGTCTTACACTGATATAACTTCTTAAAAATGCATCACCTTGCTGTTGTTCATGTTAATTCCATGTGCCATACAGTTAGACAACTTTCTTTGCTTATGCTAACCATATAACATATAACAATTACAGCACGGAAACAGGCCATCTTGGCCCTTCTAGTCCATGCCAAACGTTTACTCTCACCTAGTCCCACCGACCTGCAATCAGCCCATAACCCTCCATTCCTTTCCGGTCCATATAGCTACCCAATTTAACTTTAAATGACAATATCGAACCTGCCTCAACCACTCCTGCTGGAAGCTCGTTCCACACAGCTACCACTCTCTGAGTAAAGAAGTTCCCCCTCATGTTACCCCTAAACTTTTGCCCTTTAACTCTCAACTCATGTCCTCTTGTTTGAATCTCCCCCATTCTCAATGGAAAAAGCTTATCCACGTCAACTCTGTCAACCCCCCTCATAATTTTAAACACCTGTATTAAGTCCCCCCTCAAGCTTCTACACTCCAAAGAATAAAGACCCTCATGTTATATTTTATAACATGAATTTGGTGCCACTTTTAAATTTACCAGTCATGCTATCTCTATTATTATGAATATATATGACAGACAACAAAGGGCCCAGCGATGACACACTGCTGGTCACAACCTCAAAGGGAGGGAGGAGAAGTTGGCGGCGCGACGCGGCATGCGTGGCAGTCCCGAATGAATATCGATATGTGTATCTAGGGTGCCGTGCATCAATCCGGATTTGATGGGGACAGCCGTGAAAGCACAGAGGAACATCTGGAGCAACTTCTGAAATGCCTGCTTCGCTGCTGCTGCTACTGTGCGATCGAGAATCTCCAGAGACGTAGGACCCAAATCCTCGACTTTGCGTATTGCCTGTTGCCAGGGCTGGGGTTGAAACGCTCGGCAGAGATGGTGTTCGGTGCTCAGTGTTGAATAGGTGGTCGGAGGCTCGGAGTTTTTCGGACGGACTCAGAGTCGGACTGTGGTCGGATGCTTCCAGGATGCTGCATCGGCAAGTTGGTGGTGCTGGGGGTTTTCCATCTGCGGGAGATGATGGGACTTCAAGAGACTCTGAGACTTTTACTGTGCCATGGTCTGTTCTTATCAAATTACAGGATTGCTTTGCACTTTTGTAACTATATGTTATAATTATGTGGTTTTTGTTAGTTTTCAAGTCAGTTTGTCATGTGTTTTTGTGATATCATTCTGGAAAAACATACTTATCATTTCTTAATGCATGCATTACTAAATGACAATAAAAGGGGACTGCGTGTCCTCATAATCATAAAACAAAACAAACTTTACAGGGAGCCAGAAAACAACGAAACCCAGTAGAAACCATTAGATTGTCAAACACCCAATGTGCAAAAGAAAAGAGCAAATTATCCAAACAATAACAAGTAAGTAAATAATATTCAGAGCTAAACTTTGTGGAAGTGAGTTCACAGCCACAAAGCCAGTGGGTCCAGGAGCCTGTTAGTTGTAGGCCACAGTCTCAGGTCACTGCAGAGACAAGTAAACCTTGCTGAGCAGCGATCTGAATACTGGCCCACCCCTCACTCTGGCCCCGACACCCTGACCTTTTCAATCTTGTCTGGCACTTAAAACAGCCGAACCTCGGGTTATTCCTCACTCTCAGGCTCAGGTCCTGCCAAATCTATACATTCTTGGGCTGGAACCCACCACCTCACCTTGGATCTGCTGCTTTTAGCAGAGAAAGTGAGATGAATAAAATATTTAGCTGCTTTGTTTGTTGCCAGCAAGGCATTGCTGTGTTTCACTGGTGTCATCTTAAACCGGATCTTATAAATCATCTAGACAATATCCTTGCCAATACCATTGTTTACCTCCTCGAAAAACTCAAATCAAATATGTGAGGCATGATTTACCCATGCACAATGCCACACAGACTACACCTAACCAGATCTTGCCCTTTGAAATGCAAGTAAATACAGCTTGCAATAACTTTCTGATCACTGAGGTAGGGCTTACTAGCCTGGGGCTCCGTGACTTTCCCCCTGTTGCCCTTCCTAAATGAAGGCAAAGCATTAGTTACCCAACAATCTTCCAGTACCTCACCTATGACTAACAAAGATACAATAAATCTCCACCAAGGGCCCAGCAATCTCCTCCCTTACTTCTTATTATAGGCCAGTGATGTTGTGGGGATGGAACTGGACTCTCTGACGGTGGTGTCTGAAAAGAGGATGCTGTCCAAGTTGCATACCATCTTGGTCAATGTCTCCCATCCACTACATAATGTACTGGGTGGGCACAGGAGTACATTCAGCCAGAGACTCATTCCACTGAGATGCAGCACAGAGCATCATAGGAAGTCATTCCTGCCTGTGGCCATCAAACTTTACAACTCCTCCCTTGGAGGGTCAGACACCCTGAGCCAACAGGCTGGTCCTGGACTTATTTCATAATTTACTGGCATAATTTACATATTACTATTTAACTATTTATGTTTCTATTACTATTCATTATTTATGGAGCAACTGTAACGAAAACCAATTTCACCCAGGATTAATGACTATGACTATTATAATATCCAAAGGTACACCTGGTCAGGCCTTTGGAAGTTACCTGCCTTGATGTGCTTCAAGGCTTCCAACACCTCTTCCTTTATAATGCTGATCACAGACGTAACAGTGATATTAGTGTTACTTCCTCTAAACTCACTATCTTCATTGTCCTTGTCTAGGATAAATACAGCTAAGAATTATTTATCTAAGACCTCACCCACTTGCTCTGATTCCATATATAGATTGTCATACTGATCCTTAAGGAGAACTTCTCACTCCTTAGTTTCCTTTTGCTTTTAAAATACTAAGACGCTTTTAGAATTCTCCTTCATTTTGTCCGTCATGGCCCCTTTTTGCCTTCCTGATTTCCTTCTTAACTGTAGTCTTACATCCCTTATACTCAAGAGACTTGCTTGATCTTTGCTTCCTGTACATGACAAATACCTTCTCTTTTCTTTTTCCTGACCAGAATCCTTAATATCCCAAATGAATCAAGGTTCCCTAATCTTGCCAGCACTTGCAATCTATGCGATGAATTCTCCTGCCTTTGAGGATTCTGTCATTAAATGAGATGCAATTTGACCAAAAACACCTTCCCTGCTTTCTGTCCTGTGCTTCAACTTCCCCATCTGTTATGCTCCAATGTTGGTTTCCTCTTCACTGCTAGTTTAAATCCACCTAAGTGACACTAGCAAACTCCCCATAAAGATATTAGTCTCGTTCAGTCCAGATAGATCTAGTACCTGCTTGAGAAGACAACCCAATGACCCATGAAGATGAAGCCCTCTTACCTGCACCAGCTCTTCAGCCAAATATCAGAGGACACACAGAACATGGAACAGTACAGTACTGCACAAGAACAGGCCCTTTGGCCCACAATACTGTACTGAACCAGCTAAGAAATCAATCAAAACCCCTCAATAACAAATCCCTCCTACTTAAATAACGTCCATATCCCACCTACATAATATCCATATCCCACAGACACAATGTCCATATCCCACCTACACCATGTCCATATCCTATCTACACCATGTCCATATCCCTCCTACACCATGTCCATAATGCACCTACACGATATCCGTATCCCACCCACACAATGTCCATATCCCACCTACACCATGTCCATAATGCACCTACACGATATCCGTATCCCACCCACACAATGTCCATATCCCACCTACACCATGTCAATATGCCACCTACACCATGTCAATATGCCACCTACACCATGTTGATATCACACCTACACCGTGTCCATATCCCACTACACCATGTCCATATCTCACCTACACCATGTCAATTTCCCACCCACACCGTGTCCATATCCCACCTACACCATATCCATATCCCAACTACACCATGCCCATATTCCACCTACACCATGTCTATATCCGACCTACACCATGTCCAATTCCCAAATGCACCATATCCATATCCCACCCACACAATGTCCATATCCCACCTACACTATGCCCATATCCCAACTGCACCATGTCCATTTCCTACCTACACCATGTCCATATCCTACCTACGCCATGTCCAACTCCCACCTACACCATATCCATATCCCACCTACACCATGAACATATACCACCTACACCATGTCCATAATGCACCTACACAATGTCCATATCCCACTACACTATGTCCATATCCCACCTACACCATGTCCATATCCCACCCACACCATGTCCATATCTCACCTACACCATGTTCATATCCCACCTACACCATGTCAATATCCCACCCCCACAATGTCCATATCCTACCTATACCTAGTCCATATCCTACATATACAATGTCCATTTCCCAATTACACCATGTTGATATCCCACCTACACCATGTCCATATCCCACCTACTCCATGTCTATATCCCACCTACACCTAGTCTATATCCTACCTACACCATATCCATATCCCACCTACACCATGTCGATATCCCACCCACACAATGTCCATATCCCACCTACACCTAGTCCATATCCTACCTATACAATGTCCATTTCCCAATTACACCATATAACCATATAACAATTACAGCATGGAAACAGGCCATCTCGGTCCCTCTAGTCCGTGCCAACCTCTTACTCTCACCTAGTCCCACTGACCTGCACTCAGCCCATAAACTTCCATTCCTTTCCTGTCCATATATCTATCCAATTTAACTTTAAACGACAACATAGAACCTGCCTCAACCACTTCTGCTGGAAGCTCGTTCCACACAGCTACCACTCTCTGAGTAAAGAAGTTCCCCCTCATGTTACCCCTAAACTTTTCTCCTTTAACTCTCAACTCATGTCCTCTTGTTTGAATCTTCCCCACTCTCAATGGAAAAAGCCTATCCACGTCAACTCTATCAATCCCCTTCATAATTTTAAACACCTCTAGCAAGTCCCCCCTCAACCTTCTACGCTCCAAAGAATAAAGACCTAACTTGTTCAACCTTTCTCGGTAACTTAAGAGATGAAACCCAGGCAACATTTTAGTAACCCTCCTCTGTACTCTCTCAATTTTATTGACATCTTTCCTATAATTCACTTACCAGAACTGTACACAATACTCCAAATTTGGCCTTACCAATGCCCTATACAATTTCAACATTACATCCCAACTCCTATACTCAATGCTCTGATTAATAAAGGCCAGCGTACCAAAAGCTTTCTTCACCACCCTACCAACATGAGATTCTACCTTCAGGGAACTCTGATTCATTGACCCTCTGTTCTACAGCATTCTTCAATGCCCTACCATTAACAGGTATGTCCTATTTTGATTAGTCCTACCAAAATGTAGCACCTCACATTTTTCAGCATTAAACTCCATCTGCCATCTTTCAGCCCACTCTTCTAACTGTCCTAAATCTCTCTGCAAGCTTTGAAAACCTTCCTCTCCATCCACAACGCCACCTATCTTAGAATCATCTGCATACTTACTAATCCAATTTACCACCCCATCATCCAGATCATTAATATATATGACAAACAACATTGGACCCAGTACAGATCCCTGAGGCACACCCCTACACACCGTCCTCCAATCTGACACACAGTTATCCACCACTACTCTCCGGCGTCTCCCATCTAGCCACTACTGAATCCATTTTACTACTTCTATATTAATGCCTAATGATTGAAACTTCCTAACTAACCTTCTGTGTGGAACATTGTCAAAGGCCTTACAGAAGTCCATATAGACAACATCCACCGCTTTACCCTCATCAATTTTCTTAGTAATCTCATCAAAAAATTCAATAAGATTTGTCAAATACGACCTTACACGCACAAATCCATTTTGACTGTTTCTAATCAGACACTGTCTATCCAGATAATTATATATACCATCTCTAAGAATACTTTCCGTCAATTTACCCACCACTGATGTCAAACTCACAGGCCGATAATTGCCAGGTTTACTCTTAGGACCCTTTTTAAACAATGGAACCACACGAACAATACGACACCATCCCCTTTTCTAATGACATTTGAAATATTTTTGTCAGAGCCCCTGCTATTTCTACACTAATTTCCCTCAAGGTCCTAGGGAAATCTTGTCTGGACCCGGAGACTTATCCACTTTTATATTCCTTAAAGGCACCAGTACATCCTCTTCTTTAATTGTCATACTTTCCATAACTACCCTTCTTGTTTCCTTTACCTTACACAATTCAATGTCCTTCTCCGTAGTGAATACTGAAGAAAAGAATTTGTTCAAAATCTCCCCCATCTCTTTTGGCTACGCACATAGCCATCCACTCTGATTCTCCAAAGGACCAATTTTATCCCTCACTATCCTTTTGCCACTAACATAACTGTAGAAACCCTTTGGATTTATTTTCACCTTACTTGCCAAAGCAGCCTCGTATCTTCATTTAGCTTTTCTAATTTCTTTTTTAAGATTCTTTCTGTATTCTTTATATTCTTCGAGCACCTCATTTACTCCAAGCTGCCTATTTTTATTGAAGATCCCTCTCTTTTTCCGAACCAAGTTTCCAATATCCCTTGAAAACCATGGCTGTCTCAAACTTTTAACCTTTCCTTTCAACCTAACAGGAACATAAAGATTCTGAACCCTCAAAATTTCACCTTTAAATGACCTCCATTTCTCTATTACATCCTTCCCATAAAACAAATTGTCCCAATCCACTCCTCCTAAATCCTTTCGCATCTCCTCAAAGTTAGCTTTTCTCCAATCAAAAGACCTCAATCCTAGGTCCAGTTCTATCCTTCTCCATAATTACACCGAAACTAATGCTATTGTGATCACTAGACCCAAAGTGCTCCCCAACACATACCTCTATCACCTGCCCTGTCTCATTCCCTAACAGGAGTTCCAACACTGCACCTTCTGTAGTTGGTACCTCTATGTATTGCTCCAAAAAACTATATTACACACATTTGACAAACTCCAAACCATCCAGCACTTTTACAGAATGGGCTTCCCAGTCTATGTGTGGAAAATTGAAATCTCCCACGATCACAGCCTTGTACTTACTACAAATATCTGCTATCTCCTTACAAATTTGCTCCTCCAGTTCTTTGTCCCCATTAGGTGGTCTATAATATACCCCTGTAAGCGTCACAACACCTTTCCTATTCCTCAATTCCACCCAAATAGCCTCCCTAGACGAGTCCACTAATCTATCCTGCCAGAGCACTGCTGTTATATATTCTCTGACAAGCAATGCAACACCTCCCCCTCTTGCCCCTCCTATTCTATCACATCTGAAGCAACGAAATCCTGGAATATTTAGTTGCCAATCACACCTCTCCTGCTACCATGTTTCACTAATAGCTACAACATCATTTTTCCAGGTATCAATCCATGCTCTAAGCTCATCCACCTTTCTTACAATGCTCCTAGCATTAAAATAGATGCATTTAAGAAACTCTCTACCTCCCACTTTCTGTTTATCCTTAATGGAGCAAACTTTGTTATCTTTTTCTTCCTTTTCCCCTACATCAACCTTCCCTCTCCTAGTCTCCTTAATTTGATTCCCTCCCTGCAACCATTCTAGTTTAAAGTCATCTCAGTAGCCTTCGCAAATCTCCCAGCCAGGATATTTGTCCCCCTCCGATTCAAGTGCAACCGGTCCCCTTCGTACAGGTCACCCCTGCACCAATAGTGGTCCCAATGATTCAAAAACACCATGTCTATATCCTACCTACATCGTATCCCTAACCTACCTACACCATCCATATCCCACCTACACTGTCCATATCCCACCTACACAATGTCCATATCCCACCGACACCATGTCCATATTGAGTATAAGAGCAAAGAGGTCCTTCTGCAGCTGTACAGGGCCCTGGTGAGACCACACCTGGGGTACTGTGTGCAGTTTTGGTCTCCAAATTTGAGGAAGGACATTCTTGCTATTGAGGGAGTGCAGCGTAGGTTCACAAGATTAATTCCGGGGATGGCAGGACTGTCATATGTTGAAAGATTGGAGCGATTGGGCTTGTATACTCTGGAATTTAGAAGGCTGAGAGGGGATCTTATTGAAACATATAAGATTATTAAGCGATTGGACACGCTGGAGGCAGGAAGCATGGTCTGACTGATTGGTGAGTCCAGAACCAGAGGCCACAGTTTAAGAATAAGGAGTAGGCCATTTAGAACGGAGCTGAGGAAAAACTTTTTCACCCAGAGAGTGGTGGATATATAGAATGCTCTGCCCCAAAAGGCTGTGGAGGCCAAGTCTCTGGATGCTTTCAAGAAAGATATGGATAGAGCTCTTAAAGATAGCGGAATTAAAGGTTATGAGGATAAGGCAGGAACTGGATACTGATTGTGGATGATCAGCCATGATCACAGTGAATGGTGGTGCTGGCTCGAAGGGCCGATTGGCCTACTCCTGCACCTGTTGTCTATTGTCTATTGTCATATCCCACCTACACCATGTCCATATCCCACCTACACCATGTCCATATCCCACCTACATCTAGTCCATATCCTACCTACACCATGTCCATATCCCACCTACACTATGTCGATATCCCACCTACACCTTGTCCATAACACACCTACACCATGTCCATATACCACCTACACCATATCCATATCCCGCCTACACCACGTCCATAACCCACCTACACAATGTCCATATCCAATCTACATGATGTCTATAACCCACCTACGCCATGTCCATATCCTACCTATACCATGTCAATATCCCACCCACACAATGTCCATTTCCCACCTACACCATGACAATATCCCACCTACACCATGTCCATATCCCACCTACACAATGTCCATATCCCACCTACACCATGTCCATATCCCACCTACACAATGTCCATATCCCACCGACACCATGTCCATATTGAGTATAAGAGCAAAGAGGTCCTTCTGCAGCTGTACAGGGCCCTGGTGAGACCACACCTGGGGTACTGTGTGCAGTTTTGGTCTCCAAATTTGAGGAAGGACATTCTTGCTATTGAGGGAGTGCAGCATAGGTTCACAAGATTAATTCCGGGGATGGCAGGACTGTCATATGTTGAAAGATTGGAGCGATTGGGCTTGTATACTCTGGAATTTAGAAGGCTGAGAGGGGATCTTATTGAAACATATAAGATTATTAAGCGATTGGACACGCTGGAGGCAGGAAGCATGGTCTGACTGATTGGTGAGTCCAGAACCAGAGGCCACAGTTTAAGAATAAGGAGTAGGCCATTTAGAACGGAGCTGAGGAAAAACTTTTTCACCCAGAGAGTGGTGGATATATAGAATGCTCTGCCCCAAAAGGCTGTGGAGGCCAAGTCTCTGGATGCTTTCAAGAAAGATATGGATAGAGCTCTTAAAGATAGCGGAATTAAAGGTTATGAGGATAAGGCAGGAACTGGATACTGATTGTGGATGATCAGCCATGATCACAGTGAATGGTGGTGCTGGCTCGAAGGGCCGATTGGCCTACTCCTGCACCTGTTGTCTATTGTCTATTGTCATATCCCACCTACACCATGTCCATATCCCACCTACACCATGTCCATATCCCACCTACACCATGTCCATATCCCACCTACATCTAGTCCATATCCTACCTACACCATGTCCATATCCCACCTACACTATGTCGATATCCCACCTACACCTTGTCCATAACACACCTACACCATGTCCATATACCACCTACACCATATCCATATCCCGCCTACACCACGTCCATAACCCACCTACACAATGTCCATATCCAATCTACATGATGTCTATAACCCACCTACGCCATGTCCATATCCTACCTATACCATGTCAATATCCCACCCACACAATGTCCATTTCCCACCTACACCATGACAATATCCCACCTACACCATGTCCATATCCCACCTACACAATGTCCATATCCCACCTACACCATGTCCATATCCCACCTACACAATGTCCATATCCCAACGACACCATGTCCATATCCTACCTATACATTGTCCATATCTCACCTGCACCATGTCCATATCCTTTATTTTAAGGCATCCGTTAGTCTTGCGAGACCATGGATCTGCGTCTGGAAAGTCTTCACTTTCTAGGGCGTAGGCCTGGGCAAGGTTGTATGGAAAACTAGCAGTTGCCCATGCTGCAAGTCTCCCCTCTCCACAACACCAACGTTGTCCAAGGGAAGGGCATTAGGACCCATACAGCTTGGCATGAGTGTCGTCACAGAGCAATGCATGACTAAGTGCCTTGCTCAAGGATACAACACGTTGCCTCGGCTGGGGCTCAAACTCATGACCTTCAGGTTGCTAGTCCAATGCCTTTACCACTTGGCCATGTGCCCACACTTGTCCATATCCTACCTACAGCATGTCTATATCCCACCTACACAATGTCCATATCCCACCTACACCATGTC
Source organism: Mobula hypostoma (assembly GCF_963921235.1). NCBI lineage: Eukaryota > Metazoa > Chordata > Chondrichthyes > Myliobatiformes > Myliobatidae > Mobula > Mobula hypostoma. Next base: position 111,745,719 of record NC_086104.1, read on the forward strand.
TATATCCTACCTACACTGTGTCCCTAACCTACCTACATCGTCGATATCCCACCTGCACCTAGTCCATATTCTATCTACACCTAGTCCATATCCTTCCTACACCACGTCCATATCCCACTACACCATGTCCATATCCCACCCACAGCATGTCCGTATCCCACCTACACAATGTCCATATGCCACCTACACCATGTCCATATCCTGCCTGTTATGTACCCCTAGGGGGTCATATTTTTATGGACTGTACCTTTTAAAAGAGAGAGAGAGAGTTGTCCAACACAAACACTTCGTTATTAAGAGAGAGAGTGAGGCGGAGACTTCTTTGAGATGGTGTTATGGTTTCTCTGCAGCATGGACACTTTTGCAAGGACACTGCCCACTTTTGTGTTCTTACAGAGAGAGAAGGAAAGAGCCACTTAATGAACAGCTGGTGTTCAGCATGTTGAGATAAATACAAGGGAGGTTGATAGACTGACAGACACATGGTTTTGGACACTGAATGGGCTTTGTTTTGCCCACAGAAAAAGTGGGTTTTGGAGGATCGATCAGTGGCTCTCACAGTGTGAAAAAGGTGTGACCGGTGGGGAGTAATTCATGTGTCCAATCCTCGCCTGGGTTGATAATTCCACCACAGGAGAATGGTCCCCTTTGTTGTGGTCAAAGTTGGTGACTTCTAAAGGATTTTGGAGGACAACAGGAAGATCGACGACTCAGCTCACCTGAAGACTCAAACCTCTCTCTCTCTCCATCACTACTCAACTCAATACCACAAACTGAACTGAACTTTACTCATCACCGTAAGACTGTATCTATTTACCCCTAGGCTTGAAGAAGCTTGGTTTTCATATATTTCTACAATTATATACATATAATCTTTGCTAACCTGATTAATATATCTGAAATTATATTACTGTATTGCATAGTTACTAATAAATAATATTAGTGAATATCAATACCGGAGTCCAAAGTGTTTTTCATTTCTGCTGGATCTTTAACCTGTCACGGGGTACATGACATACCTACACAATGTCCATATCCTACCTACATCATGTCCATATCCCACCTACACCATGCCCATATCCCACCTACACCATGCCCATATCCTACCTACACCATCCATATCCTACCTATAGAATGTTCTTATCCTACCTACACCATGTTAATCTCCTACTTGAACAATGTCTGTTCCTTTGCCCTATGCTCCTTTTTCTACCCTTGCCAGCACATGGTATAGGGAGATCACAAACCCAGACAGCCTGCTTTTTAATTGTCTGCCTAACTTCCGATCTTGAATTTGCAGGGCCTCATCTCTCTTCTTGCATATACTGTTGGTAGCAAAAGGGATGACAGTCTCTCAGCACTCAGTTCCCTTTTTCGGAGTGCCATAGATTGGTCCCACTGCTGCTTCCGGAGACCTGCTTCCTGCCTCTTACTCTTAAATTACTATAAGTAGTTTCAGGTCTTCCTTTCTTCTGTCTGCCAAGGCGTCTGTCATTATTCACCCTGGCACAACATATGATACTAGGTACCCACTTGGGGCCACAGAAATACCTTTTTTCACCCTTAACTAAAGTCCCTCAACACTATTCTTCACCTGGAATTTGACTTTTCCTGCTGTAGATGCTGCCTGACTTATTGAGTTCCTCCAGAATTTGCAGAATCTCTTGTGTTTATACTTGTTTGAGATGGAATAGCCACAGGGAACCCCTGACTACTTGCCTTCCTCTCCTGGCAGTCACCCATCTATCTGGCTGAACCTGTGTGACTATTGCTCTTGAACCTCCTATCTATAACACCCTTCTATCTCCTGTATGCTCCTCAGTGAGTTAAACTGCCATGCTAACCAATCTATGCAGTCTGAGAGGTCTGGACTCACTTCCTGCAAATAGAGTCAAAGAGTCATAGAAAAGTACATCATATATGCAGGGCCCTTCAGCCCATCCAGTCTGTGCTGAACCATTTAAAAGTGCCCACTCCCATCGACCTGCACCAGGACCTTTGCCCTCTATACTTCAACTATCCATGTACCTGCCCAAACTTCACTTAAACATTGGCATCAAGCTCACCTGCACCTCTTACACTGGCCGCTCATTCCACATTCTCATGGCACTCTGAGTGAAGAAGTTTCCCCTCATGCTCCCCTTAAAATTCTCACCTTTCACCCTTAACCCATGATCTCTGGTTGTAGTCCTACCCAACCTCAGTGGAAAAATCCTGCTTGCATTTACTTTATTTATACCTCTCATAATTTTGTAACCTCTATCAAATCTCCTCTCAATCTTCTATGTTCCAAGGAATAAATTCCTAACCTATTTGATATTTCCTTATATCTCATGTCCTTCACACCTGGCAACATCCTTGTAAGTTTTCTCTGTTTGCTTTCAGTATTATTTACATCTTTCCTGTCACTGACCAAAACTGCACACTATACTCTAAATTAGGCCTCATCAATGTCTTAAACAACTTCAACACAACATCCTATCTCCTGTACTCAATACTTTGATTTATGCAGGCCAATGTGCTAAAAGCTTTCTTTATGGCCCAATCTACCTGTGACATCACTTTCAATGAATTAAGTATCTGTATTCCAGGATCCCTTTGTTCTACCATACTCTTCAATGCCCTACCATTCACTCTGTAAGAACTACCCTGGTCGGTCCTACTGAAGGGTAATGCCTCACACTCATCTGTATTAAATTCCATTTGCCAATTTCTAGCCAATTTTTCCAGGGCGTCCAGATCCTTCTGCAAGCCATGATAGTCCTCCTTACTGTACACTACAACCCCAAGCTTGGTGTCAACTGCAAATTTGCTGATTCAATTAACCACATTATCATCCAGATTGTTGACATAGATAACAAACAACATTGGACCCAGTAATGATCCCTACAGCACTCCAGTAGTCACAGGCCTCCAGTCAGAGAGGCAACCACCTACTACTACTCTCTGGTTTCTCCCACAAAGCTAATGTCTAATTCTATTTTCTACCCCATCTTGAATGCCAAGTGATAGAATCTTCTTTACCAACCTTCCATTCAGGACTTTGTCAAACACCTTGCTAAAGTCCACGTAGACAACATTCACTGCCTTGCCTTCAAATACTTTCCTGGTAACTTCCTCAAAAAAATCTATTAAATTGGTTAGACACAACCTACCACTCACAAAGCCATGCTGTCTATCCTTAATCAGTCCCTGTCTATCCAAATACTTATATACCCGGTTCCTCAGAATACCTTCCAATAACTTTCCCACCACTGATGTCAGGCTCACCAGCCCATAATTTCCTGGTTTATTTTTAGAGCCTTTCTTAAACTGTGGAACAACATTAATCTTTTGATTAACCTTCCAATCTTCTAGTATTTCCCCAGCCACTAAGGATAATTTCAATATCTCTGCTAGGGCTCTGGCAATTACTGCACTTGCCTCCCGTAGGGTCTGAGGGAACACTTTGTCAGGCCCTGGAGTTTTGTCCACCCTGATTTGCCTCACCTCCTCTGTAATCTCTACAGGGTCCATGAAGATGATGCAGCTTAGTCTCACTTCTATAGACTCTATGTCCATCTACTGATGCAAAAAATTCATTTAAGATCTCCCCCATCTCTTTTGGCTACCAAACATTCCTCACACATTAACCCTTTTATTCCTGGGATCAGTCTTGTGAACTTCCTCTGGACCCTCTCCAATGCTAGCACATCCTTTCTTGGATAAGGGGCTCAAAACTGCTCACAATACTCTGTCCAGTCTGATCAATGACTTATAAAGTCTCAGCATTACATCTTGCTCTTATGTTCTAGACCTCTTGAAATGGATGCTAGCATTGCATTTGCCTTCCTTACCACTGATGGAATCTACCAGTTAATCTTTAGGGAATCCTGCACAAAGACTCACAAGTCCCTTTGCATCTCTGATTTCTCAATTTTCTCCCCTTTTCAAAAATAATCTTATTCATTCTACCAAAGTGCATGACCATGTACTTCCCTATACATGATATTCCATCTGCCACTTCCTTGTTGATTCTCTGAACCTAAGTTGTTCAGTAGACTCCTACTTCCTCACCACTACATATTCCTCCACCTATCATCCACAAAGGTTCAGCAAAGGAACACTGACTTTGTCTAGGGGTGGGGGGTTCTGTTCTTCTTCACAACTGGTCAACTGTGAGCATTCAGCCAGGGAGGACATGGAGATGCAGACAACTTTGTCTGTTTGAACAGAGTTATTAACCTTATGGGAAAAGATAGTGCAGGTGTGTGATTGACTTATTTCACTTTATTTTTAATTAAGATTTAATTTTTCAGTTTCTTAATATAATATTTTCAAAGACTTTTAAAGTTTTTTTTTATTTTCAGAGACATTTAAATCCGTTTAAAACATCTAAGTAAGTAAAGGCATCCGTTAGTCTTGTGAGACCATGGATCTGCACCTGGAAAGTCTTCACTCTCCAGGGCGCAGGCCTAGGCAAAGTTATATGGAAGACCAGCAGTTGCCCATGCTGCAAGTCTCCCTTCTCCACAACATCGATGATGTCCAAGGGAAGGGCATTAGGACCCATACAGCTTGGCACCAGTGTCGCCGCAGAGTAATGTGTGATTAAGTGCCTTGCTCAAGGACACAACATGCTGCCACGACTGGGGCTCGAACTCATGACCTTCAAGTCGCTAGTCGAATGCCTTTACCACTTGGCCACGTGCCCACACTTAAAACATCAGGCAAGCTGGAATGATGGCCTTCGGCAACACACTGACTGAGGCCCGGTCACCTTGTGCTGTTGAGGTTTGCAGTCATTCCAAGCTGAGCTTTGGAATTGGAAGACCAAGATTGATTGGACTCATGAAGTGAGTGCAGGCATAGACAGAACAGAGGGCAGGGTGCAGTGAAAGAGGGAAGGTCAGATTCATTTATTTATCACATACAGTGAAATGCATCTTTTACGTTAACAGCCAGCACAATCTAAGGATGTGCTGAGGGCAGCCTGCGAGTGTTGCCATACACCATGGCGCCAAGATGGCATTCCCCCTATTCTCAGCAGAACAACATAGAACACAGCAAACTACAAAATAACAAAGCAAGCCCCTTTCCACCCTCCCAACACACCCACAAACACAGACAAGCTTTCAACCTCAGGACAGGCCTCTGCCTCCAGCAGAGTCAAAAACAGGCCTCTGTCTCCAGCAGAGTCAAAGACAACAGGCCTCTGACTTCATCTGTTTGATTTAAGACTTATAGGCCCAATTCTTTGGCCATTGAGCTTTACTTCCAGATTTCCGATCGACCTTCGGGCTCCAGTCCTCAATGTTGAACCCTGGACTAGCCAATGACGGGACCCTGAACTTGATTCAGTCTTGTTTGAATTTGGTTCAAGGTTGCAGGAGGTGACGGAATTCAGCTTCCAATTTATCCAAGGACTAGATCATGTATTTTAGTACTGCCTATTGAGATTGTCTCTGACAGCATTGAGAATCACTCTGCTCTTCTTCAAAGTCAAGCCTTAGGATTTCTGATGAGGTCTCTGCCCAAAAGCTTCCCCTATTCCTGACAGTGTGGCAATACTATGGCAATAGCCTCTGGCCAGTTCAATCAACTCTGGAGATGGAAAGGCAGTTCACTGAGCTGCTTCTCAAGAGTCAGCGCTTACTCTGTGCTGATAAATTTCAATCCTAATGTTTCCTTAGTGCCTGTGGCACTGACGATACTCCAGCTGGAAATGACACAATTTACTTAATCATGGTTTACCTCGGTATTCAAAATAACCCGGCCCGCACAACCTCCCCGTCCACAAGCAAAACCCAATTTTAAAAAAAGAGCAAATAAAAATAACCTTGATCATGTACATGGTGTAAATCAGGCTGACAGAATTTGAGGTTTCGATTAGAGCAGTAATTACATAATTTGCATAGTTTCAAAAAGGGAAATTGTGGCTTTCTGCCAAAAATAGAACTGAAATAGAGTTGGGAAGAACAATTCTTTTGATTAATCAACCATCAAAGCCATAAGGCAGGAAAAACAATCAATTATCATCCACTTCTGGCCTATTAATAGAGCTTCTTGCCCTGTCCAATGTAATTATCTATTATTAGAGTCACCAGTCTCCTATCTACCGCTCATCTGACACTTATTACCACCCATCACTGCATCAAACACCGTTACTGCAAAACTAGGACTTGAAAGGGCTCTCCTCGGCCTTGTCTTTAAGGCTGAACAGTGCGGCCCTTGTAAGAGATATGAAGAAAAGATTGAGTGAAGGACAGTGCACTGAAGGGCCCTTTAACCTCTCTCCCTTTTATTTCTTTGTTTGTGCATTGTGTGAGCCCCGAAAACAGCTTGGCAGCAACTCTCTGACCAGCTTCCTGCTGCTCCATTACAGTCCGGAGAGCCGTATGCCAGCAAAAAGCACCTCCTCCCTTTTGCGCTGTCAACCATGCTCTGAGTGCGAGTGTTTGCCGACCTTCCTGATATCCAGGAAGGCAGCTGTAGAAAGAGCCACACTCTAAGACAAAACAAAACTTATTATCTTTGGTTGGAGGGAAGAAGGGAGTGGGGTTTGGCATGAGATCACTGGAATAGAGGTGCTGTCACTTACATATGGCTTTATAGGTCATTAAAATCTGATTTTTTAACATTCATTATTAGTGGTGTGCTCCTTATGAAAGGCGAGTGAGAAAACAGTTACTAAGATTAAAAAACAAAGTACTTATGTTCCTATTGCACTTTTCATACCTTGGTTCCTTAAGGCTGTTATATATGGGGGAGGTAATGGGATAAGCTCCCGCTACCTATTCAATGCTCCCAGTGGTGTGGGTCTCAAATAGCCTCTGACAATCAAGGCCAGCTCCCATGTGGCTTAGCTACTAACCCCAGTGGAACCGTTTCTACTGACAGGAGAAGGGGCAAAGGTGGGTTGCTGGTGCCGCAAAACCAGTTGCATCAGGCAGATGAGGCTCATCAGCCGTGGTTGGCAGCTCATCAAGGAGAAGGAAAACTCTGATCTGAAACCTCTGCTGCCTTGTGGTGATACCCACTCACGGGCGAAGTTTCAGGAGTAAATCCCAAGGGAAAATTGCAGAGCTGGAGTCCCGAAGGCAGTCCTATATTGAGTTCAATGCTGTCTGGTAACCCCCGCATTGCCACTGGTGTCAAACGACATCAGACTCTGCCGTTTCTATGGATTCATCAGCTGCATGGAGATGGGGGGACTGCTACAGGGGAAACAGCCTGCTCTCCATACCACACTGCCCAGGTGTGTGTAACATGAAGACATCCATGGTCGACTCCAACCAATGGAGGCCCTCAGTTTCATAGCTGAAGGACATCCCAAAATGTTTTACTGTTAATGAAGAACAGTCAGTATTGTAATCGGGGAATTTTGTGCCGAAAGGTTCAATTATCAGCAATAAGGGATCAGCACTGGGGAGAACTCTACTTGCTCTGAGTTGTTCCATGAAATCTTTTACATTCCCCTCTATAGAAATACCTATGGGAACCCGGCTGAAAATCACATTTGAAGGTCAGACATGCACCCCTATTATTGGTCTCCTCTCAGTCTTCAATACTCCAGAGAAATCAACCCAAGTTGTCCAAATTCTTCTTATCTCTCATACCTTCTAATTCAGGCAGCACACACAAAATACTGGAGGAACTCAGCAGGTCAGACAGCATCTATGGAAATGAATAGATAGTCGACATTTCAAGGCGAGACCCTTCTTCAGGACTGAGAAGGAAATGGGAAGATGCCAGATTAAAAAATTTGGAGGAGGGAAAAGCTTAGTAAACTTCTTCTGTACCCTTTCCAAAACATTCATACGCTTCCTGTGATGGGGTGGCTGGAAATGCACACAATACTGCAAATGCAGCCTGGCCAAAGTTTTATATGCTGTAACTATAAGGTGACTTTCCGACTCTTATGCTCAATGCCATGACCAATGAAGGCAAGCATGTCACACACCTTCTTTACCATACTGTCTACCTACATGGTCACTTGCTGAAAGGTATGGACCCTGAGATGCTGTAAAGGGCCCTACCACTGACAGCATAAATCCCCTGTGTATTTGACCTGCCAAAGTGCTACATCTCACCCGTGCCCAGATTAAACTCCACTTGTCCATTTCTCCATCCATACATAGTCATTGATATTGACTATTTCCTTTGACAAACTTCTTCACTGTCCATCAATCTTTGTGTAGAGTGTAAACTACTAACTCTCCACCTACATTTTCATCTAGCTTCCCAGCACTGACCCCTGCAGAACACCACAGAGATGATGGCTTTGTGGCCACGTCTGCGGATGATACGAAGACAGTGGAGGGACAGGCAGCATTGAGGAATCAGGGAGGTGCAGAAGGATTTGGACAGATTGGGAGAATGGGCAAAGAGGTGGCAGATGGAATATAGTGTCAGGAAGTGTATGGTCATGCAGAAAATTGAAAGAAGGTATTCAGAATGAAGTGGCAGCATATCAGGAGAGGAGAACAAGGATAACTTTAAGATGAAAGACTCCGATTTAGGGGAAATAGGCAAGATGTGGAGATGTAGAAAAGTGTGTTTTTTGGTATGGTTATGGAATAGACTGACAGGAGGTTCAAAGTTCAAAGCAAACTTAATATCAATATACATATGTGTCACTATATACGACCCTGAGATTCATTTTCTTGCAGGGATTCACAGTAAATAGAAAGAAACACAATAGAATCGATGAAAAACCGCACGCAACAGAGATGGACAAACAACCAAAATGCAAAAGGCAACAGACTGCATTTATACAGAAAGAATAGAAAATAATAATGATAATAAATAAATAAGCAATAAATATCAAGAACATGAGATGAAGAGTCCTTGAAAGTGAATCGATAGGAAGTGGAATCAGTTCATTGTGGAGGTGAGTGAAGTTATCCCCTATGGCTCAGAAACGTGTTGGTTGAGGAGTAACACCTGCTCCAGAACCTCGTATGTGGGACTTGTGGCCACTGTGCCTCCTTTCTGTTGGCAGCAGTGGGAAGAGAGCTTGTCCTGGATGTGTGAGGGTCCTTGATGATGGATGAAGTTTTCCTGAAAATATGTTCTATGGTAGGGAGGGCTTTCCCTATGATGGACTAGGCCATATCCATTACTTTTTGGAGGCTTTTTCATTCAAGGGCATTGACATTTCCATATCAGGCTGTGATGCAACTAGTCAGTATACCCACCACCATATATCTATAGAACTTTGTGAAAGTTTCAGATGACATGCTGAATCTGTGCGAACTTTTAGAAAGTTGAGGCACTGCCGTACCTTCTTTATAATGGCAGTAACGTGCAGGACCCAGGACAGATCCTCTGAAATGATAACACTGATGAATTTAAAGTTGCTGACTCCCTCCACCTGATGAGGGCTGGCTCATGGACCTTCATTTTCCTCCACCCGTAGTTTACAATCAGCTCCCTGGTCTTACTGACACTGAGTGACAGGTTGTTGTTGTGGCACCACTCGGCCAGATTCTCAATCTCCCTCCTGTACGCTGATTGGTCATCACCTGTGATCCAGCCCATGACAGTGGTGCTGTCAGCAAACTTAAAAATGGCATTAGAGTTGTACTTAGCCTCACAGTCATCAGTGTAAAGTAAATAGAGCAGGCCTGTGAAATCAGATTCAACAGTAGTTTTTAAAGGTAATTAGGAAAATTAAATATCAAGAGAAAATTGTAGGGTTATGGGAAGGATGTACAACAGACTGAATGGTTCTAAATGTGGCAAATAAAAGAAAAGGGAGAAAAACGTCAAATGCGATCTTCTGCCCTTCACAGCCCGGCAGCAATGAGCTGCCTTTAGTCATCTTAACTCACTCTCTCTAACTTTCCCAGGACCGTCAGAGAGAGATTCCCCAGCCACTTGAATCTGGGAGTGTCAACTCCAATAGTTTCACTTTCGTGCAGGGCATTATTGATGAGCTTCTGCTCTGCCTCAGACACGTCGAATTGTGGTGTCCTTCATAAATCTACCCGCATCTTGACAGGCAAACCACAGGCTATACTGCTTTTCAGAGGGGGTTTTGAGTGATCCTCCCCATACAATGCTTATAGGCCCCCGTACCGTTGTAGATAATCTGGATTGACCAGACTGACAAACACATCACAATGTGATCTTCATGTGAACTTAAGACTCATTCTCTGTCAAAAACACAAGTATTTGAAGAAGATAAATCCATCTGACAAAAGCTCAGATGATGCCTGTGTCCTGCACACCATTATAGGCAGAACATTTTTTTTATGCAACAAGCCCTCTGAGAACCAGAGAATTAGGAATTTATCCTTTGTTCTGAATGCTAACTGCATAATGTAGAGTTGTACTCCATTGAACTTGAAGCCGATTGATGTGAATTTTGGAGACAGGGAATAGAATGCAGCTCCAACTGCAGTGCATGGTTAGATAATGTGTTTTGGGCCTGGTGGTACCTGAAAAACAAATTAAACCATCCTGCCTTTCAACACTCCATGTTCTTCCCTGCCACCCTGCAAGTTTATCCCCTTTACCCACTGTTCTGAAGAGAGCTGCTGTTGAACCTTGATTCTTGAAGTGAATTTCTGGACTTGCATTCAGAGTCTGAATCAGGTTTAATATCACAGGCATATGTTGTGAAATGTATTGTTTTGCAGCAGTTGTACATTGCAATACCTAATAATAAGCAACTATAAATTACAATAAGAAATATATTTAAAAATTCAAATTACTAAGTAGTGCAAAAAGAACAAACTTAAGCAAAAAAAACTAAGTAATGTTCATGGGTTCATTGTCTATTCAGAAAATCTGATGGTAGAGGCAAAAATGCTGTCTCTAAAACATTGAGTGTGTGTCTTCAGGCTCCTGTACCTCCTCTCTGAAGGTAGCAATGAGAAGAGTGAATGTCCTGGGTGGTGGATACCTAGTGATGAGGCATCACCTTTCAAAGATGTGCTCGTTATAGGGCAGACTTTTGCCCATGGCGGAGCTGGCTGAGTACACAACTTCCTGCAGCTTTCTCTGATCCTGTGCAGTGGTCCCCCTCCTGATACCTGACGGTGATGCAGCCAGTTAGAATGCTCTCCATGGTGCATCTGTAGAAGCTTGTGAGAGTCTTTGGTTCATACCAAATCTCTACAATCGCTTCATGAAATATTGTATAGCCGCTCTCGTGCCTGCTTTGCAATTTCATCATTGCTTCCTAATGTAAGAGAAAACTTGTTTCTGGAACAGCTTTTATTTTCCTTCACATAGAACTGCCTCAGGTGTCTTTGCACTTCCTGCAGACTCTCTGCACTTCTTTAGTGAAATGACCATTAACCCACAAGGAAGATTACATAAAGTAATCTAGAATTTCCTGGAACGTCTACTGTGACAGATTTTCCTGTCCTGGTGTAGGAAATTAGAGTATAAATTACTAAAATTGCTGCAATGGTGTGGTGTCTGTGGTATGCAATGGGGAAATGCCCCTTGGAGTGTGGAGAATATGAGAGAAAGTGATGGCCTATAGTAGCTTCAAGGTATATGCACTCCTGCAGTGCAACTCCTGATTCCCTTCATGTCTGGACTGATTCCACAACCAATGAAATCACTTGCAAGATCTCTACAAATCATAGATTCTTAGAACATTACAGGTCAAGATGGCACCAACGAACAACGATTCCTCAGGCAACATCTTCCAGATAATCAATCATTTCAGCTTTTCTACATCTTCCACTTGCCCTTTTTATCATAATTCTGTTTTTGAAGCTGTTGAAGCCTGGGACTTACAGTCTGTAGTCGATCGAGTTTGCTAGCATTCTGCTTTCCATGAGAAAACTCCAGGAGAGGAATGTGAGCATGAGCTACCACAAGGAGAAGCTCAGAGGTGAGACGAGGGGCCACGATCGACTACATTTCTCACAAATATGGAGAAGAGCAAGCGGTTCTTGAAGAGGCCCGTTTAAAAGTGCTGGATAGTGTTGCAGCCATCGGAAGGGGCACTGGTTCACTTCACTTCCCTTGGAGGGGCCTCTGGGTTGAATCACTGCCCTCAGAGAGGCCACCGTTCCGTGTTGCTTCCCTCGGAGAAGTTGCTTGTTCTTGACGCTTCCCTTGGAGAGGGCACTGGTTTCTCTCACTGTCCTGATATTGTGTCGCTGGGTCCTGACGCTCTTGGAGATGTTCGCAAAATCCGGAGATTTATGTATTTCATATTGGCCACTTTCAGTTCTATGTTTTTTTCATGTTCTTGCCCATTCTTTCTTGTTGCCAATTGGTGGGCTGGGGTTTGGGGTTTGATGTTCTTGTTGCCGATTGGTGGGCTGGGGAATTGGGGCTTGATGTTCTTTTTGCCAATTGGTGGGCTGGGGGTTGGGGTTTGATGTTCTTCTCGCCAATTGGTGGGCTGGGATTGGTAGGCTGAGGGTTGGGGCTTGATGTTCTTGTTGCCGATTGGTGGGCTGGGGATTTGGGGTTTGATGTTCTTGTTGTTTCTCCATGCAAAGATCTGTTAGTTTTTGTGTGAGGGAGGGGGTGGGGGGTTGGGGGGTTGGGGTTTGTAAGTTTTTCTTTCTTCTTCTTTTCATATGGGGGGATTACAATTAGAGGGAAAGGGGGATTGACGTCTTTCTTTCAACTACTTCTATGATTTTCTGTATTTTGTAGCTATCTGGAGAAGGTAATTCTCAGAGTTGTATTCTGCATACTTAGCTTGATAATAAAATAAACCTTTGAACATAGAAACAGGCCCTTCTGCCCATCTAGTCCATGCCAAACTATAAGTCTACCTAGTCCCATCAACCTGCACCCAAACCATTTCCCTCCACTCCATCTACTTACCCAAATTTCTCTTTAATGGTGAAATTGAACCCACATTCACCACTGCAGATGGCAGCTCGTTCTCACTATCCTCTGAGTGAAGTTCCCCCTCACGTTCCCCTTAAACAAATCACCTTTCACCCTTAACCCATGACTTGTAGTTCTAGTCTCACCCAACCTGAGTGGAAAAAGCCTATTTGCATTTACCATATCTCTCTATCTATCTATCCATCTATCAAATCTTCCCTCAATCTTCTATGCTCCAGGGATTACTTGAATTCATGGCCCCAGTGTGATGCAAGAAATGTGATGTTACCTGGATTGGAGAGTATGTCTTTATAGGGACATATTGGAAGCTAGCAAGCAGTATCATTGTAGATCCATCACACCCTGGACATCACCTGTTTCAACTCCTTCCTTCTGGTAGGCGCTTTAGATCACTGCATGCCAGGACAAATAGATACAAGAACAACAAGCAACACACATCAAAGTTGCTGGTGAACGCAGCAGGCCAAGCAGCATCTATAGGAAGAGGCGCAGTCGACGTTTCAGGCCGAGACCCTTCGTGAAACGTCAACTGCGCCTCTTCCTATAGATGCTGCTTGGCCTGCTGCGTTCACCAGCAACTTTGATGTGTGTTGCTTGAATTTCCAGCATCTGCAGAATTCCTGTTGTTTAGATACAAGAACAGTTTCCTTCCATATGCCGTCAGTCTTATGAACACTTGAATTTTAGTCTATTATAAGCCAAGTCCACCTGTACATACACAGGTATACCTTATTGTATATAGTTCACGATTAATTGCACTATTGTTTTGTTTGCTTTTTGATTCTGTACAGCGAGAGCTCAGGGAAACCGGCATCAAATTCCCTGTATGTGTCCACATAGTTGGCAATAATAAAGGATTCTGATATTGACCGAGCTAGGGATTTTCTCTTTGGACTGAAGGAGGGTGAGGTGTACATGACGATAAGAGGCATAAATTGAGTGGATGGCCAGAGACTCTTCCCAAAGAAGGAAATGGCTTAAAAATTGGGGACATCATTTTAAGGTGATTAAAGGAAATTATAGGAGGTGGGTTGGTTGTGGTAAGTTCTTTACACAGAGTGTGGTGGTACTTAGAATGCCCTGCCTGGGGAGGTGGTAGAGACAGATAACTGAGGGGCATTTAAGAAACTCTTAGATAGACATATGGATGATAGAAAAATGGAGGTTTATGTAAGGAGAGAAGGGGTAGATTGATCTTAGAGTAGGTTATAAGGTTGGCATAACATCATGGGCCAAAGGGCCTGTGGTGAAACTATGTTCCAAACATGGCAGCCAATTTTCGCATTACAATCTTTCATAAACATCAGCGTGACAGTGATTGAGACTGATTAAATGCTTAAAGAAAATCAACAGACAACATCTCATTGTCTTCAAATCAGTGTCATGATGTCTTTTATATATCACATTAATGCAATATTACTGCACCTAAAGGTCAGACTAATCTTGTGTACTGAAAACTCTGAATGGGACTCTCACTTTCACTCTCAGAGAAAATAGCGCAACCAAGTTTAGCAATAGTTTAACAATAGTGCTACCTACTTTAGCAATAGTGCTACCTAGTTTAGCAATAGTTCAGTAATAGTGTTATCTAGTTCAGCAGTCTACAAATTAAACTGCACTCACATAGTTTCTGGAGGACACACTTCATCAATGGAATATTCTTATCCAAATAAGTTTCCAAATATATTGTGAAGCAATTTAAAATTCAGAAATCTGTTTAATCAATTCTGAGGCATAGTAGACGCTTTTGAGGGTCTTTGATTGTTTTCCCAATGCTCTGGTCAAATTTTACCCTTAATCGATTGCACTTACTGAAGTGTTATCAAATTACTTTTCCAGGAAATTTTGGTCCAAGGTCGCAGCTGAAAACACAAATTAATTGTGTAATTCAAAGAAAACATTGTGTCTAAATCTCTTAACCTGCGATAACGCTTTGAAGCAACCTCCCCCACTTTCCAAGCAACACGGATATACTTTCAGTTTGAGTGGTGTGCTAATCAAGCGCACAGAACATCACACTTGTACAATGGGTCAAACAGGCTAGAATTAGTGCAGCACACTAGTCTGCTTCCAGATTTCTGATGGTTTGTCAAGATCGATCGTCTGCATTATAACATTACTGGCTGAAGACGGCTGCACGGACGTTGTTTGCGGCAGCAGAGCAGTGTTAGTTAAGGCCTAAGAGTGGGCCCCAGTGGCTGAGGGGGGCACACCAATGTGTCCTGTGAAGTTGATCGAAGATAGTTTAATGAAGTGGCCTGAGAGTGAATGGAGACGACTGTCCCTCGCTGCACAGATGGCTGCTTTGTCACTGGTGACACCTGCCATCTGCTTGTTTGTCTAAATGATGTTGGACGGGCCAGTGCGAGGACCCAATCTACTAAACTGGCTGCAACCGGCCCTGGGTGACCCCCTGACCTCTGTGTCAGACAGGTCCAGTGAGTTTGTTCTTTCTGCTCAGCGTGTACTTCTTTATGTTGCTAACCTCTCTCTGGCCTCTGAGTTGCAACCCAGCTGTCAGCGGATGACTCACAGATTGGAGACCTTTGTCAATATTCACCACGAGCAATCTTCTACTAAGGACTCACTTACTCAAGGGCATTTGAATCCAGGTAATTTTTTAAAAGACATTTCCTGAAAATGCTGTACAACTCTAAGCAAGTAAAAAAAAAATTTTGAAAAAGACGTGCAGATTTGCTTCTCTGTGTGAAATTAAGTATTTCCCTTCAGAATGTGTTAACTCCATAAAGATTACAAAAATGTTTCAACATCTAGGAGAGTGAAATAACCAAAGTGCATGAGGTGGATTGGTAATATTGTTTAAGTACACAAGTTGGGAATTAACTCTGTTGTATAAACTAAACACAGGAAGATGCAGTTTATCTTTCAATTCAGCGGGATTGGGTAACAGCAGAGAACACTGTGCGTACATGACTAGATTGTGCATTTAATACGTGCAAATTACTAACCATGTGGAATTGTATTTTCCTTCAAAGAAATGTTATGGAATGCAGACTTCACTGAGGGGATCTCTTAAACCAGGGAAGGAAGTCTTTTTTTGGAGTGAAAGGGGGCAACGAGTATCCATCCTGTTAACAGAAGACTTCACCATTTACTTCTGACTGGAGGGGTGGAGTGGGTCCTGGCCCTCCAAAACTAATGGTCTCCAGTGTTCAAAGTATTCAGAAGAGGGTCATCTTTTGGCATAGATAAAAGCACAAGGTGGCAGATCTGTAGTGAAGTAGAGTTGCATGTCTGTCCCCTGTCTTTAACTCCTGTGCTTGGAGGCAATGGTTGTTAAGGGTGGAGTGATTGAACACAAAGGTTTCATAGCGTAGGAAGTTACAGGAAAGGCAATGCAGACGGGGTGAAAATTCAGCAGTTGTCTCCTGGGCATTGCACCCGGGCACTAGCCTCTGTCCTGATACCTGTGAGAGCTGGTTTCCACCATGCCAGGTGAATCGCATTAGACACCATGGTTATTTGATCGTTTGTTGGTTTGTTTATTTATTTATTGATATATTGCGTGGAGCTGGTCCTTCTGGCCCTTCGAGACACGCCACCCAGCGATCCCTCGATTTAATCCAAGCCCAATCACGGGACAATTTACAACTTACTCCCTGTCGCAGGGAGAACGTACAAACTCCTTACAGGCAGTGGCAGAAATTGAACATGGCTCACCTGAACTGTAAAGCACTGTGCTGACCACTACACCAGCAACTCTGGCTGCAGTGAACAGCAAGCCTGATATCTTTCTGCACCTCATGGTTGACGAATTATGTGGGAATGAATCATTATGAGGATGATTACTAATGGGTTCACAAAAGCTTAAATAAGCTTGGTCTTAATTAGATCAAAAAGGGGCAGCGCAGTAACATGGCGGATTAGTATGATGCTTTCCAGAGCCAGCAACTGTGGTTCAATTCCCGCTGCTGCCTGCAGGGAGTTTCTATTTGTCCCTGTGACCACATGGGTTTCCTCAGGTGCTCTGGTTTCCTCCCACATTCCCAAAGATGTAGAGGTCAGGGTTAATAAGTTGTGGGTATGCTGAGTCAGCACCAGAAGTGTGGCGACAGTTGCGGGCTGGCCCAGCACAATCCTGAGACTGTGTTGGCTATTGATGCATCTCATTGTATGTTTCGAATGTACATATGGCGAACAAAGCTAATCTTTGCCTTTATCTTTTAATCTGACCAAAACAGGCTATGATGCCCAATCTTTCTGGGGAGGTCAGCTCCAGCTACTGTCTTAGTTTGGAGCCTCTGTAGTGTGATTTCATTGCATTGATGTGATCTCATTTTGCTAATGGGCTTACCCCAGAGTCTGTTGTAGAATGATGGCAAAGTTCACACTACCAACCTATTAGTACCTATGCTGCAGAGTGCATGGTGACTAAGAACAGGACTTTTCTGCAGCATGTGCTTATTGTTGGGTTAGCACTCTCGTCTCTGCTTTAGATTATTGGTTCAAGCCTGGTCTTTTGAGTCCATCTTCAAGGAGTGGTGTCTCAGAAAGGTGGCATCCATCATTGAGGACTCCCATCACTCAGGACATGCCCTCTTCTCATTGCTACCATCAGGGAGGAGGTACAGGAGCCTAAAGACACACTCACACATTGATTCAGGAACAGCTCCTAACCCTCTGTCATCCGATTTCTGAATGGACATTGAACCCATGAACACTACCTCACTACTTTTTTTATTCCTATTTTTGCACTATTTATTTAATTTAATTATTTAATATGTACACCTACTGTATTTCACACTTTATTCTCTGTATTATTATGTATTGCATTGTA